>NW_019214603.1:0-92355 GCF_002532875.2 Varroa jacobsoni
AAAATATGTTTCACGCTATCATTCGTCGGTGCCAGTCGGTGCCACTGGAGAAAATATGATTATATCAGTATATTCGTCAAACACCTTTCTACTATATGGACAACCTGAGCCCACTGCGATTTATTTATCCTATTACAGAATGTCGGCGACTGTATAGGTCTATAAGGCTAGCGTACATCGGCCAGAAGTAACGCTAAATAGGCCGCAAGCGATTTTATGGTAAAAAACCAATCATTCAACAAAGTTTCTTCTGTTACTCTAACTGCGAACGACGATGTTTCATAATCATATACTGCTTAATTAGATTAGCCTAAAAGTCATAGGTCCACCGAATTTTGCCATATCTCATTTTGACTGAGAGAACGCACTTTCCTAAGTCGACTGCCTGTGTTATAGATTATTCTTAAACAATGCGTACTGCCAAAATTTCCTCTAACTTCTTTCTATCCTCAATTTTCCCACACGTGTGACACCTTATTGGCGGCAACGATATCTGGTCCAACGTGTTGCTAAATACGACGACCTGAGCTGTATTTTTTTTTTTTTAGTTTTCCTGTAAAATTGTCATAAACGGAATTTGGTTACATTTATGTTCGACTCTCAGGGTGGTCCTGTAATGTGACTGCTTTTTATAAAACGTAATTTGTTGTTCATTGGTTGATCTGCATAAAGTTTATCTTTCGCATAACCGAAAAGGGAATGACGGCCATGAAATCAATTGACTGGAAAAGCTATCGTCTAATGAAACTAAGTGATATTCATGCCCAGAGCTATTGAATATGAGCCACCATAGTTAATAGGCGGCCACGACAGAAACGATTGGGGCTGGTCCCTTGCCCTTAGTCAAACAGCCTCAGCCTGGTCAGACGGCCCAGGGCGTGCCTAGATGTGACTTATCGTGCAGCACAGTGATTTTGTTAAATATTTCTAAAGAAATATTGAAAAAACGTTTCGTTGCTGATATTATTGTGCGTATCGATCAATCCACGAAGTTTTTGTAACACTGTCGTTGTCCTAGAACGTTGGTACGGATCGCCTCATACGTAATTCATTTTCGAAATAAATCAGAGTGTTAAAAAGTTTGATTGTCGTTTAGCCGCTGACCCTCTCTGTTGGCTATGTGGCATTCGTACACTGAGCAAGTTTACTAAAGATTTACTAATTTCACAAGGAGCCAGTAGAATATCGTTTTACCTCATTATGATTTTTTTTATTTATAGGGAATATAGTATATATAAATGACAAGTCTATGAACATTGACTATTTCGTTATAGACCAATAACGAAATTTAATTTTGCGTTGTTTCCCTATATTTGCCCCCCTTAGCAACGCCAGCACAGCAGACATGCTTCACAGCATATTTGCTGCATAAAACACCCTCGTGAATAGACAATGCTTGTTCGTCATTGCCCTTCCAGTTGGCATAGAATCACATTTCTTTCTTGTTTCGTACCCCTCTCGTTGCCATTAATATCACCCCCAACTGTCTCCTCACGCTGGTGGGCGTCTAGTCTTCCCTTTTCAAAGTCGCCACAACAAAATTCCACAGACAGATACCCGCCACCCCCTCCCTCCAAATTCTAAACAGTGTTGTAAAGATAAATGTGTACACATTTTGTTCCCTGCTGATACCTATATACAAGGCTTAGCTTGCTTCCGTGGACAATCTACGACGGTGATACTGTACAGTGCGCCGCACACACTGGGCACACCTGATGGCCTGAAATACACAGTATCACGACTTTTCTTTTTTCCCGAGGGCCGACTTTCCACGGGCAGCTTTCGCCATCTAATGCAGGCGTGTACTCTGTAGAAGGCGGGGCCTGCAGGGGAACAAGGCGGGCTGCTGTTACAGGAGAAGCTTTCACGGCGGCCGAAATTAGAAGCGACTACGAAGGCCTATCCCACTCTCTGTGGGCGAAGACAGAATAGTACACATGGCGCTATGGCATCATCGTGTGCTCGTTCCGTGTTCGTTATTCGTGTTTCCGACTATTTCGTGACGTCGTCGTAGACACGCCTGAATAAGTGTGACATTAACGTACTAAGTGTCGTCGGCGCGTGAGAGTCGCTGCGCGTTGTCCGGAGAAACATGGAAGTAAACCTCCTTGAGGAAGGTATTTCGCGTTAAACCACAGTGCGATCTAGTATATGTTTTATAAAGATTACAAAAATTCTCTTTGTTCTATTTATGTTTTTAATCAGTTATGCAGTGGCGGTCACCACGTAGCCGTCTACACCATTTAAATAATGAGTATTTACTGTGTGGGCGGAAAATAGAGATTCGCGATCTATACTTGAGCCTTTACACCTAGTACTAACTCATGTCACCCGAATGATGCTCTTAGAAACTGAGCTAGTTATGTAATGACGACCCAAAAAAAAAACACAGCGACTGCTTAATTTCATCTGCCATTGGTAGGTCTGTGCTTCTAGCGTTCCATTCATCATGGTGAGTCGCGTTATAATGAAGAATGCTGAAAGCGAAGGATTTAATTAATAAATAAATGTGTAAAGATGTTTGATTTTGAAAAAAAAAAAAGTGAAATCTATATTATTTTTCAAATAAATATGAATTAATCTCTCCGGGAATTTTTACCAGTTGGATGGGCATTTGAACAAACATAAATTCGAGCGCTTTTTGTAGCCAAAAAATGATTCGGTCGAAATTGAAAAGCCTTATGGATATGTCAGCCTCCGACGATGGCATTGTCCGTCACAGCGCATAGATGTAATGGATATATATGCACGAAACCGAAAAGGCTTACAACACGACTCTGCGTAATTGTTACTGTACTATGATGTTATGAAATTTCGTATACGATAACTTTGAAAAATCTTGGTGCCGAAATAACGGTTCATTTTATACTCTACGAAATAAGTTTTTGTAAGGACCTTTTACGATTTCTCATAATTCAGTCTGCCTAAAAGCGTATCGTGGAATTGGTGTCAAAGAAGTTCAGGAAAAGCACAATTTACTCCATGTTTTGACAACGCTGAATTTTTACTGATAATTTGACTCGTTCTTTGGGTCGTATTGAGGCGGTGCTAAATATATACTGGCCCGGCACCTAGATTCAACTTTTCCCAACTTATTTAGTAAAAGCTATCACACACGGAAGTTGAGCTGCAACAGAATATAGCTTTTCGAAATGCGCAATAATAGCTACGAACGAGTTAGCTACGTGAAACATTAATATAATTAACAATATTAACACCAAAATCTAACATTGACGACTTTCGCTATCGGCGGCTCGAATTGGTCTATCGAGCCGCAAAGATCCTACAATAGAACTCGGTCATGCTACATGTGTAGTACCAAAGAATGATAGATAATAGAACGGGGCAAAATTATCCGTAGGTCTATTTCAGTTGTCCAGACTCCAGCAAGGAGTGAATACCGTAAAAGAAAATAATAAGTACGTCATGCTTTGGAATGTTACTTTTATTAGAATTCAAAAGGCCGTGCAGTAGATGCAGTTACTAGATTACAGGAGTGTGACATAGACTTTTCTGGATAGCTCGCATATCTCGGTATTTATAAAGCTCATTCGTCACTGTGAAGAAAATCCCCGCCTGGCCTGCTAATCGCAGACCCGACTGCGATTCCTGGTCGCAGATGATGTACATCATATATAGTCTACCTTAGTTTGATTGAATCGTTTTTCCTACTGTTTGTTTTGCTACAGAGAGAGCAACAAGCCAGCATTTCAATGACTGATAAAGGGTAAGAATCGCAGAACTTACACTCAACGCTGTGCTGTTGGTACCTAAAAAACAGCTAGAGTTCGAAGCCCTTTCATTTCAGTAGCTAGTAATTCCTAAACATATTAAAATCCTAAAGAAACCCTCCAATTATCGCTAATTTTCGTTATGTCTAATTGTGGTGCAATGGCTTAGAACAATAAAATTTTAAGCCGTAGAAGGCATCTATGGGCAAGATTTGCATCAGACTGCACACTCATTATGTCTGATAAACTTGGTAAACAACTGTGACCGTCAAATTATTTCTATTGCATTGCAGCGTTCGCGTTGACTGGTGTTTATACGAGCTGAGAAATATCGAGTTCCGTTCGACTGGACGCTGAAATGGTATTTAGCAAGCTGTAAAAGCTACTTTCTTAATTAGAAGATTTCACCAACGGGATAGACTTCTTCTCGCCGTTACTCAATCTTCCTAACGAATCACGCGGAGCAAATCGGTTCGACGTTACGCATGGATAATTTCAGCAAGAAAGCTTAACTATAGTAGGGTCACGTTCGAGGCAGCCACCTTGTGCAAGGGAGCCACGATGATTCTATTTAGACAAACGTCAAGAGTTTAATCGAAAGCAGGCTGCTGCAACTAAACAAGACGCAGCGAATTAATAGCAGGCCCATACAATAAAGCTTGACCAGCAAGTCAGTTTGCTAGCAAAGCAATACTATTTTCACACGTTGGAAACAGGCTCATAGGACAGAAACCTATTTTAGTTTGCCCGTTATCGATAGACCCTAAGCATCGATAAGCGGCACGAAATAGTGCGCTCCATCATACATAATCAGATCGTACTCAATGCTGTACTAACTATATCTTGCAAATACCAAAATGAATGAAACTATCAGCTGTATTGGCACAGAATGCACACAGTCTTACAAAGTACTAACCTACTACAACCGACTGATTAGATAAAACCAGTTCGAGGGCTTGTTTTTTTTACGAAATTACGCTGCTCTTCATCGAAGACTTAGCGAACCTGTGGGTCTTTAAGTTGTTTCAATCAGCCAACTTTATCGAGTTCTGAACAATAGACGGTACTATACTACCCAACTTCCCAAGGCTAGTCAGGCCAAGCAAGCGTTTGACAACAACGCATCTGGCGGATTTAGCTATTACGTAGGAACCAAAACTGTTTGGCTGTATAAAGCCCTTTATCTCTACCGCTCCCTTTTACACGTTTGGGGCGGAAAAGCTCCCCTCGTTGATGTTTTTTTGCTACTTCCGAATGTGGCTGCTCTAGGCTTCCGTAGAAAGAGCTGCGTTCTTGACAAAAAAATTTCAATTACCCGATTGATACCTTCCGAATCGTTTGGTCCCTCAAGGTTTCAGATATAAATCCGCCGGGTATCCAACAACTGGTAACGTTAGCGTACGAGTAGTACATAAGCCTGTACTACTTCGCTGTTCAATAACTTATCTGAGGTATATAATAGAACAACTTGAGAAGCCGAAAAAACAACGAGCAAACATTATATATACCCACTAGAATTCGCTCACCTCAGGTTGAGCCGTATGATTTATTAATGCAAACCATATGTGCAGTCCTCCTACGGGGAAACTACGTCAAAACTTTCGCTCGTTCGATCATCCATCAGCTAATTAGCGAACGAGCACTACTCGGCTTCTAGTGCCCACGCTTTCTCTAGACTTCCATCATTTTATCCATTCAACGAACGAGCTCTCAAATATGAGCGCATATATATGAACGAAGCAAGGTTACATGAGCGACAAGTCAACCTCACTAGTAGCTGAACATACAAGACGTGGCAAGATGGGTGTAGTTGAACTTCGACTTTACCTAGATTTTGCGAAAAAAGTATCGTTCGAAATCTGAGCATGCAGAGTCGAATGATGCCCAATTAGGTTGCCCACTTTTGAATCATTAATTAACTTTCGTTGACGCACACTTTTTCTTGTCACGCTCAATGCCTAAATTTAATTTGATTGATGATGATGGGTCATTGTCGGAAAAGCGTACAAAAGCCACACTGGTCAAAGTGATGGCAAATGATGGCATAAATGAACGACGAATTTCCATTCATGAATGTATAAGAGTTTTAAAAGCTAAACAGCTTTTATCATTAGATTCCCCCTCCGGTCCACAGTATGTTCAAGCCTTATCGGTAATTTTGTAGACTTCACACAGAACAACAAGCATATCGGGTCCATTCTTTGTCGTTTCGCATAAGTTCGTCTTCGAGGCAACTCGGCCTTCCCTTATTCAATAAGACAGTGTATATGACATTTTTTCATCTGCCAACATTTTCTGTTGTCCATACTGACCAACTTTACTAGTCTGAGCTCTTCTCTCACACTTTTTCTGCTCTTCTGACCCAGAGTCCTTTACTACAGTAAATCGTGGGCATTTGTTCCAAGAAACCCATCAGATATCGAATACATAAGACGCTACGACAAGACATGTCTTCCTCTTAGTTGCAAGTTTCGCTGTCGAACATACTAACACATCGCAACTAAAGACTAATGATTAACGAGCCTATTACCTAGCCGGTTGAATAGGAGAGGGTCTACTAACCGACATGGCAACTTTACCTACCGTGTGTCTCTTGCTCCAGCTAATTTAGACGATGCCCATTCCAATGGCAAGTTTTACTTGGCTTGGAGCTCTACATACTATGCCTTTCCAGTTATCACCTTCAGAAGTCCCAATTGCGCCCCAAGCTTGCCGACGTAAAGAACATAGGGATTCTGTGTTCTCTAATGAAAGAAGAGTATAAGCTTTTAACCGCTTCAGGCTATGCACCTTTAGCGTTTGGCCTAAGGAAGATCAAAGTTTAGATATAATATCAGACGACAACCGAAAGGAAAAATCGATAAAGCTGGTGGAGTCTGTTCTCTATGGAGAGAACCCAACGTTATTTAATTAGCGTATCTAACAAGACAATGAAGAAAAATCACGTTTTCCTTCAGATAATGAAATACAATCACAAGATCAGAAAACTCTGTTTTACTGGTGGAAAAGACAAAATGCTCTCTATGGGAATGCAGAAGATCGCGAAACACCCTAACTAGAACATCTGTCTAATAATAAATATTTATCAGTTATCAATGGATATGGAAAGCAAGTCTGCTGGAAAAAAGTAACTATATAAGGTATATACGTTAAGGCCGATATTATTATTATCCATGAAAAAAAAAAAATAATATTGGCAATGAACACGACATCAGTAATTGTTTTCGCATGAAGACAGGTCAGAAACAGGATTCTTAAGTAAAGACTTCAGGGCACCTAGCCTGCGTCCTCAACAAATGGGAAAACTCGAAATGTTTTTTTCACGTATGAATGCAACAATTAGTTCGTTAAACGTTTCGTGTAAGCGACACCAGCGCCTGTACCTTCTACTGACAATAGGCTTACAGCTACATTTTCGTACAACGATCTGGAACTTCCTTGGAGCTTCGACCCATGACTGAGAATAAAAAGAGTACGATTTTTCTAATGAATAACTTTTATGTCCATCCTGAGCGATCCTCTCAGTGTCAGAACAGCCGCAATTGTCGTTTCCTTATACTTTCTATAGCGCGCTGAAATAACTAGGTGTATATCTGCAGAACTTTTTAGATAGTATATTCATCATAAGATATAGCTCAAAAAAGAACCGGCTACATTGTATGAGTGGAACGAAACCTTTGTTAGGTACTGCTTATTAAAGGTTAAAGCTTATTTTTCTCTTTGCAAACCGTTTCTCTTTATCTTAGCTAGTTAATAGATAATAAATCTCCTTTAATCGAGAAGTTTTCAGACTACATTCCGAATAGAAGCACCGGTTTTGAAGGTGATTCCGAATACGGTTCTTATTTATCAGAACGTCTTACCATTTTTGCCTTAAATACATGCACTACCACCCAGTCATTACGGGGGCTGTTTCAATAGGCCTCTACCCAGAAGCCCGTATATAAGCAACCGTTTGTGCAATTAATTTCCGTGAGGCACATGTGATGGACTTAGCGTAATCTGGACGTTACGCTAAGTCTAGCTGTAGCTTCGTAACTACACCTCTTCATATTTATATCAATATTACTGAAGACAGAAAGGTTACTATACAGATTAAGTATAGTATAGTATATAAATGATCAACGACAGAGAGAAGAATATATGCTACGACCGATCTACGTTCAGTAACTCGAATGATGACATATTGTCATCACGAAGGTATACATCGACCCTCATGCTGCGCATAATCTGTTGCGTGCACTTCAAGAGCGATTGTGTCAAAAGCTAAAATAGCAATGCCATTTTGTAAACCTTTAAATGAAGCAGCTGCCATAAAAGTTCAGATTAACTAGATCAATAGTAAAGAACGTAATCGCATGCTTAAGCCATCTAAGAAGAGATTATGGATCAGCCTGCAACGATTCTGTCACTGAGAAACGAAGTTAAACAAAGTGACCACGGTTTTTGTAACGGTATGAATGGATTAATATTTTGAACCTATTAGATAGTTCATATCAAACGGGGTGAGAAAAACAACCAGTCGCTACTCTTGGAACAACACAATTCTGCTTAGAAATATCATTATATTATGCAATAAGTCTACTAAAATGTCCTCACCATCTGCCCCAACCTCGTTTACGCTATTACGCACTGACGGCTAGTTAATACGTGAGACAACGACGAGGATAACTGTTGTCAAGGCATTGTCTACGATAAGCGGCAAACCCCACCCTATTAACTGGTTAACCGAAGCTTCGTATGTAAATCGACAACTAGCCGATATAGAAACGTACATTTGCCATAATATGTCAGCTAAAATACACACGCTTCTGCTGTAGTATGTGCAATCCAAATATATCCGCTTCGGACGCAGATTAGCTACCCATTCCCCCAGCCCAGGGGCAGTACCAAAAGCTTGTTAGTTTGGCTTGTTATCCGGTACGCAAATACAAAGTCTGGGCAGCAGGCTGGAACTGTATATGGTTTCAGCTAGCTTCATCCTGAGTTGGCCATTTTCTCAGTCGTCGCCGTGTGCAGCATTCAAGGATCACTCAATATTACACCATATATGTCATTTGGCACAATGAACCAGAACTAACTTTTCTATTTAGCTTTTCTATTTTATATAAAGAGCTATTTATAACGTTTGTGATACAGTAGCCAAAAGAAGATGTTTTCGGCTGTCACAGAAGCGTCAAGCCAAGCGACATGATGGCTTATCCAAGAAACCCTGTCCAACTGATCTTTAATGATCTATGATACGCCTATAGTGGTAAGATGAACAAACAAAGAAGAAACGAATAAGAGTCCTGTCGAAGGTGTTTAATGTATAGTCATTCTTTTCTTTACAGTGGTCTTTACGGCGTGGGGGGGGGGGGTTTGACTCTTGGAACATCAGAGAGCATTGCAGCCTATTGAAAATTACGCATCGACAGATTGATCGATTGATTGACACCTAATGCTGTTATCGAACAAATACAGACATAACAAAATATACTCTCAGCTAGGCATGATCGTTCTTTTCTTCCTGCTTGTCTCCTACCTATAAAACATGTACAGTTCTATACAACCTTTATTTTCCTTTCAAGTCTATAAGCTAGCGGAAATAATGTAACTTTAGTCTGTCTAATTAACTATTTGAGTTATGCTATTTGACAGGTGATGCTGGTACGATGTGAACCACACTAGTTTGAATTTCTTTTTTCGTACGTGTTTAATTGTGTACAGTTTATTTTTCTTAAATCGATTTTTTTAAAAAACAATTTTTACTTAAGAAATGTCTTTAACCTTCTTTTAGTCGTTTCATTTGGAAGCGAGATACATATAATTTGTGCAGCGTTGAGCTAATCCAACAGTTGAGACCAATCAAAAGTGGTCGTTTTTGATATTATTCAGCTGTGTGTACGGATACGCTTGCCTCGCTGGTTTGTCATCTTACAATATTAAAAAACGTTATACATTTAAGTCCGAAAAAAAATTTCAATTCGATGGATCACGCATTCAGCGTTGGTGTGGCGGTCATCATTGCTGAGAATTTCGATTTATTAATTTTTGGTTACTGGACTTTGCTAGTTGTAACGGTTTGATACTGCTAAAATAGACGGGCATTCAACAAAGTATTACATACCAAGGTATCTACCCGCGTATGACGAAACGAACGCATCAACTCGTGGATTAGCCAAACACTACATCTATGGCCGTCTATATATATCCAATACCAGTTCTTCAGACCTATGCCAGACCCAGCCAAACGTGTCCTATGACTGCACCAGTGGCACAGAATTAGTCTATCTACTTTAAAAAGCAACTACTGAGCATCGGTTTCGGCCCGAACGGCCAACAGACGGATACATTTTTTATAGAGTTCTTAGATTTCTGCTTTGTGGCGCGGTTGTTTTTTGTTGTGGATCACCGAAGATCATCATACAATTACTAGAGATTACGAATAAAAACATACAGATCGAAAAATTCAGGAGGGCTGACTGTTTATCGCTCGCGAAGTTTAATAACGGAGCAAATTATCAAGGAAACTCGTAGTCGTGTCGGAAATCCTCACAGAAATCCGCAAATCTAGTTTAGCATAGATAGTTATTAAAAAATATGGATCCCCAATTATTAACGAAGTCGCAAATACTATCTGATCACTCTTTCCTGTTCCATCTTTTATCGAACGGCAGGCACGATTAACGCTTAATACACTCACTCGTACTGACTACTTTAGGTAGTGAAGCAAATAATAGCTTCAAGACTTCACGAGCGCCGTCAACCTGTTTTTCATTGAGATATAAAGCTACTTCGTACAGAAGCAGTAGTTAAATATGTAAAAAAAAAAAAAAAAAAAGGGGAACATTTCTACTGGTCTATATTACAAAAACTCGACCTGTTGTTACTATTTCATTTCACGTTATGGCATTCCTGTTCACTGGTCATTTACAGAAAACATCAAAATGGCTATTGCCTAACTGATTATAGCACATAACAAAAATCTGCGATAGCTTTCGATGACTTGTGGATCTATAGAAAGAAAAAAAATTGATATGGTAGAAAATAAGTACGTTCTAAGCTTTCAGTTGGCCGTTCTTAAATATTACTTACCACTTTAGGACGGCGCTACTGATGGTTATTGCCAAAGGAAATGAAGAGTTGTTTCTACCAATTATTGTATTGCACAAAAGCTTTTATTGGTCGAACTGTTCAATAGAGGACGTTTACAAGCAATAATTAGAAGTTTTTGTAAATTAATGAAAAAATCTACCGGATAAACCGCTATCCAGCCTGAAAAGGTGAAGTGGGGTTCACCTTTTGACTGGATGCAGAAGTTCATATATTTGAGAGTCTATTTTGATTTCCCTTATTATTGACCGTTTCATTGATCAATGTGCTGAACACCAAAGTTTTTATGTAAGTCTTGTTGAACGAAAGATACACGTAACAGCAAGCAGATACTATTAACTAGTCCCTGTCCGATAGAGGAAGAATATACGCAGAATTAGACTTGTTTTTTTTTCAACAAAGCTTTTACGATCTGAACGGTAGACGCCTTAGCAACGCTTGCGTTCCCTTAAAACTCAAAACGTCTACGAGAACCGGTATGTTGGTATATTCACTCTCAATTTTTAAATTTCCGCGCGTTTTTCAGCATTTTTCAATCACATACACATTCTAGGGGCTGTTTTGCCATACCAAACTGTATAGTTACTTGAATGTTTGTTGTACAACTGGGATTTCTCTAGTACATGGTTAAATCGCTTTCATTTTATTGCAGAATTGTTTCAATACTCTACTGGCTGACTTTGGTTATTTAAGCTGACGTGGAGAAGGAGAACGTTCCAGAAGCGTCGCTGACTTAACTAGCCACTTCGGCATAGTTAAGTGGCAATTTGCTCTTTGTTGACGCTCTATATATATATACCTTCAAAAAAACAGAAGGCTTCGAGCAGATAGGCACAACCGCCTGCCGCATGGCCATATGTAATCAGCGCAAACCTATCATAGATCACTGACGAATATCCCTGACATTCTCATAGTCGATCGGTTATGCGGCGGTCAACGGCATGTTGACAGTAGCGGGCAAGAACTAAATAGCAACCACAAAAGGATTAGAGCAATAATAATTAACAATGGTAATACGCTATCTATAGGGATCAACGGCCACAATATAATTTCGCTTTAAAGGTAATTGAAGATGCCGAGCCGTAATAGCAGTCCTTCGGTCAACTATTATGGAAAACAGATCGTCTCATCCTAAGTAGCCCATCACTGGGTATGTGATTTTCTATTACGAAGCTAACAGCTACGCGTCAGAGTCGACGCGGACGAGTTGTTAGAAATGAATAACGTACAATGTACATTTTATGCTGCCACATCGAGTAACAAAATTGTATAGCTGTTATGTTGTTGTTACCACCATCGTGGTACCACTTGCTGGTGTCACTCTTCAATTGAACTAGTTCCAATATAAATAATTAAAAAAACATACATACATACTTCCTATTATGGTCCTATAACTACGAAATAACAGTTTTGTTTTTATTGGGCAGTCACACGACTTGGTTGCACCTAGCGACTAATAGTATAACGTATCTTGAAGGTGCTCTATGCTGTTCGTTGTCTACCCAGAATTACCCAGCATTTCGATGATGGGTGGGCTACATTATAAAGCGTAAGTTGAAGAAGTTCCGCTTTATAACGCAGCAATGGCCAGTAAAATGTCTGATATTTGTTTTCAAGTTATTCTCGTCTTAGAGAAGCAATTTTCTTTGATATGCGTCTCGATGAACATGAAACGGCGACGTATTGGCGCATGTATATCTTTACAAAGCGCCATTCATGCAAACTTTAGTTCGGTTGTAAGGTAAAATGCCATGTTGATTGAAGCAGGCCTCCTGTACGGGAGGGTCTTCCCTGCTAAGTTCGAACGAATGGGAGAATCAGCTAACGCATCGGACCATAACTGGATTTATTGAGATCATTCGTTTAGCACACCTGCCGTATGTGTGTTTGTGTTGCTGGTAGAAAAATAGGAATATCTAAAAATACACATTTTGAATACTAAAACCTGAAAGAAAACAACACTATAGGATCATTGAAGAGCTGGAGAAATTACAAAAGACATTATGAAGTATGATAACACTTATACTGCAAGTAACTGTAAAATGAAACAAGGTAGCCTTTTGACCTAATCCAAATAAAGACTATGGACAGTTTTCAAATATCGAAACCCTTGAACTACGGCGCTGAACTTGGCTGGTTCTGTTGACGCGATTGATGCGAAAATGACTGATCCAATCTGAGGGCCGTACGACTTCCGTTTATCATCGGGACCAAAGTGACATTTCCAGTATTACTGTTCAGGTAAGTTCAACGTACTTAAAACGATCCAGATCCATCAGCACCGACAATATTAAAGAATCAAGAGCGTTATACATTTGCATAGGAAAAAAGGGTACTCCGTTGGTTTGAAGGTGACTCATGATACCCCTGGAGCGTTATACATCTGCATAGGAAAAAAGGGTACTCCGTTGGTTTGAAGGTGACTCATGATACCCCTGGAGCGTTATACATCTGCATAGGAAAAAAGGGTACTCCGTTGGTTTGAAGGTGACTCATGATACCCCTGGAGCGTTTTCATGGAAATGATGTACTGTCTTCTTTAGAAGTACGTAAAATAAAAAAAATTACACTTATTATATTGTTTTTATGTTCAGATTATGTTTTATTTCAGTTTTTACATTTATGTTCAATGCGTTGAACAATTGAACTTTACTTGATAAACATCGTAGCCTATAAATCATTGTTCAGCCAGTTGTGGTTTGCATGCGTTTAAAACATCACGTATCATCATTCAAGGCATATTTGTTGAACCTTATCAGGTTCTAGTATTAAAAAGTTTGCTAATTCCAAGAATAGACTGCTTTGGGTTAGTTCCAACATAACCCAGTTTGTGTTGGGCCTACGTCACATTCGTTATATACAAATAATTGACTGTAGCAATGATTTGTACGATTGTAAATTTGAACAAAGGTGCACTCATGGGAAATTAAACGATGTGCTGCCATCTGCTGGGCGGAGCGAAAGTTTATGGTGTTTTTAGAACAGCATGGGCATTAAGAGGTGTCAATAAAAAAAGTAAGTACACATTCTATTAGTCATTCATTCCTTTTTGAAGCATTGCGCCTCCCTGTTGAAACTCATGCATTAGCAATGCGATGAGAAAATTTCTAAACATCAAAATAAAAGAAAGAAATGATTAGTAGATAGTTTTATTTATTTATTTATTTTTTTTTCTTTATTATGTCAAATCTACACAATTTTGCAAGTTTTGTTGGACAAATTCATACCATACATAACAGTAGATTTACTGTATTGCATATATTAAAAGCTTTCCTCGAGAGTAAATTATTTATTATTAAATCTCAAGGGCTAATGACATCGTCGTTTCTAGCAATCACAGAACTTTTGCCTTGTCAAAACCCACATAAAGCACTTACACTATATCAAAACAGTACAAAGTAATTCTATGAGATTTTTTTAAGGCGTTGAGTCTAGAAGTTTAAATTGTCTCTGCAAGAAAAACAGCGTAATGACTCTGCAGTAACTCGATCGACGTTTACAGAACGTTTGCATCGCACTTGAAACTCTAACCCGAAAGAACTTAAAGTTTCTGTGCAGAACGTGCAAGTGTATTCGATACCCAGCCTCGATCTCAGACTTGTAACTGGGAAGACACGATGCGCTGAACTTCTGCATCTTCAACCAATGCAGTTATTTTCAGTAATATCCCAGTAGACATTAGTCGAAATGGTGAAAGTTTTAGCTATTTTATCACTGGCTAGCTTACACGTAAATTTGCGTAAGATGGCTGATTTCACGCAGTAGTTTTGAAAAAGGTAATATTGTTATTTTTTGTTATCTTTAGAAATAACACAACATCTAAGCGTTCCTAGGTACCGTATAATTATGTTTAGGTACACCACGATAGACCCAAAGTAACTCGAAAAATATGCAACCCCATTAGCAATGGGTACAATAGCTATGGGTTAGAATAAAGTTATTTTCGATTCGGTGTTATTCAGTGATTTATCTTAAGCTAAACATGCAAGTGTCACTCGTACGCAATGCGACGCCTGCACAAATTGATCGTGGCCAAAGGGCCGCTATTCAACGCCGTACCTTTTTTAAGCTCGCCGTGTATGAAAATATAGCCTAAGGATGCTAGGGACATTCAGAACTGTTCGAGTAGGGCATGGAACGATAAGCACTTTTGTCAGGCTGCACGTAAGAATAGCTGCTGAATAGATGGCAAAACAAAACTTGCAAAAATGTAGGACATGTGGTCAAGAGCTGCAAGATCAACGTAAAAAAGCGGAACGGAAACCCTCATCTGCGTTGGCTTTACGGGAGATACAGCGAGGTCGAGGTCATCGAGGAACGAATAGTCCTTCGTCAGGACATGGAGAGGCGGAAGACGACTATGGGCCTTTTTTGTGTGTAACCTTTCACCAACGTTGCTAGGATTCGACGTTGCGACTGTTGGTGAGCGTAGCCTATCAGGATGTACGGATAGTTCGGCATGTATTCATATCCGCTATGGGCCTTTTCGTTATGTACAGGACTATGTGCCAGAGAGATAGAGAATATGACGACAACGGTGCCTCAAGCGGGTACGTATAGGAGAAAACCTTAGTTAAAAATCCGTACACGTTTCTGAGTGCCAGCCAAAGAGTAACCTTAATCCATACGTACGTATCTCATAAGCCTGGTGCCCTTCACTGTCCTTACTGCTGCTGCTGCTGGTAACGACGCTGATGATGATTCCTTGTGCTGCAAAGCCTAACTATCATTAATCCAAAGTACACTGTAAACTCAGCTAAAAGCAAGTCTTAAAAAACCGTCAAATTTCGAAAATTAGCCAACGTGTATACAAATAGTTATAAGGGCGATCGTTGTGGTGTGCTTTTATAAGCGACAGGTGTACAGGTCTCTTTTGGAAAAGCCCGGACAGTACGAGGTGACACACGAGAACATATGGCAGAGCACAAGAATCGATCGTTTCTTCTACTTTTGACAGATGGTAAAACCTAATGTAACGAAAGGTAACGAAACAACGGCGAACGGCTGAAAGTTGCAGAAGTAGTATTGCTAGTTTTGTCAAACATCTGGTTCTTCTGTATCATGAAGACGACAATAATATTAGAACAAATTTAGACTCTAATGGAAAGGATCTAAACGTTTTGCTGATAATCCGGAAAATTTTAGAGTTGACAGCTCTCTTATACGTACATGCACCCTGACGACGGTATCAGAATTGACACAAATCCTGATATAGAACATTTGAGAAACTGACCTAGAGTTTTACAAGGATAACTTGAAAAAACTGTGTAGTAGTGTGCGTATAGAAAGAAGTTAATCTACTTATAAACGAGTAAACTAAGTCCAGTTTGTTTGGCTGAATCAACATTCCTGAAAAATTTTAAGACCGGTGTAGTAATACCTGTGCGCTGAGAAATGGATTTCACGTCTGATCAGCCAAGACCGCAAAGTCGAACATTTTCAAAAATATTAAATGAACGGTTTGCCGACATTTTGCAAATACAGATAACTTAGTGTCAGTAAGAAAAGACGCGCATAATACTCCATCGTAAGAACCGAGGACATAGTAGTTAGTAAGATAGTAGTAAATTGCAGATGATTATTATCTGTAGCTACCTGAAAAAATGGGGTAAACAGTCATCATTTTACAACAAATGTTGCGTGTTTGCGTTATCTAAATATGCAACTATCATTATTACACCCCGATTCATCGTAAGATATAGTCTTTACTACAAATGTCATTCTTATATCTTATTTTCGACATGTGAAAATACTTTGATCACGTTCGCTAGCTCGGCTTATTGGCGTGCCGTTATAGAGCCATGCAAACTAGCTAACATCGTAATCTATGTGTATCTGGGGTTTATCTAGTTAGCCATTGAGCTACATTAGCTGGAATTGTCTTATATGTTACAGTTCCTGTTGATATCAACGTGTCAGCCTGGCGGAGAAGTAGGGGCTTGAAATTATAATTACGGATTTGATGTCTGCTATGCCGCCATGGCGGAAGTCATTTATTTATTAAATGATACAGGAAGAATTAATTATTAGTCTGTTGTGGTACCCGGTCTGTCGTCTGTATCCCGGGAGCGGAGTAAATAAACGTCCTAGAAAGCCACGTGCTTACCGCATTTTTTACGTAGATTTAGGAAAGCATGCATATGATGTTAAAAGCCAAGCGGTGCAATGGGCGATCGAATTCAAAATTAATTTTCCCGTCCCCATTTCTCTAACTGTTCGTATTGAATGTTATTGAAGTAGCTTATCGCCGCCAGCGTACTTATAAGGGAAATAATTGTTCGGAATAGCTTGAGTTTGTGAATGTTTGTTTCAATTAAGCTAAGCGCAGAGAAGAGGTATTGAATACTCATTAGAATATGCCAGATGAACTATTAATAATCTACATAATTGTAGATAGAACATCTTAGTTGCCTGCATAACGTATATGCTTATTGTGACACCGGGCTATATATAAACACGTAAAGAGGAAATCCGACAATTTAGCGGATTAGAAAAATAAATGCTACACTAATAATACACCAGTTTTTATGGGAATATCTCGTTTGTTTGACGAGCATCACATGTCGAACGCAAAGAAACATTATCTTCCTTCGCAGTGACTTCCATTCATAAGCGACAGGCCTGTTCTTGCAGGCGCTTTGTTAGAACTACTTATTCGAATACCAGACAGGTAGAAGCATCGACATTTAGAACTTTCCTAACAACTACATGAAAATTCAGCTAAAACAACTCGGTCAATTCGTGTCGTCTGCCCTTTTCGATGAAAGACGCATGCTTACACCGCACTGGTTGTCTACCGCACAACGACAATATGCACAAATTTTTATGACGAATCCATAAATGGGGACAAAAGTCAAAGTTCAACGACCTTCAAAAAACGTTATGCAAGCGAGATTCTTTGCCTGCAGTATGATTTACGCAGTCAAGTTATCCTATTCTAAGCCATGATTATACTTATGTTAAAATCATCCACTCCGCTAGCCACCAATATAATAGCTTCGTAGATTGGGTGAATTTTATGCGTGTTTACCGTACAAACATAAGCGTCGGTTCTATGATTTTCTCACTGGGAGAAAATTGGGTGATTGACTACTCAATCCGTATGCATCACGTGAAAACAACGAGCCTAGCTTCTAAAAGCTAACGAAAATCTGTGTAACATTCCATAACTTTGGCTAACAACGCCCTCTAGCAGATGGGCGATAGTACATTCTCAGGATCCTGCACGCCGCGGCCTTGCCCTCCATAGAACACATGTGATTACCGTATTCTTTATGTAACTGCATGTATAAATAACTTTAACTAGCCATCACCGTCAAGCGGCAGCTAGCAGTTCTCTTGGGTTTTTTGCTAAAGTGGACCCAGTCGTGCGTGTTGCACGCCCAGATATCTAGGTAGGTCATAGTAATATAAATATAAAAACAGCATTTATAAAGAATCACATGCCTAGCGGCAAATTGTTTTTTACCAAGAATTTCCTTATGTTGATCTCTCTCTATATCGGTAACATTGTTTATCCATTGCTTACAAATCAAATATTTAGAAGCAAACTTGTCAGCCGAAGAGCACTACGGACTACGAAACAGTTAGCCGGTATGTGGCAGGTATCAATATTTTCTGCTTCGAACTTTAGCTTGATAATAGGGTTAGATAGCACGGAAGCGAAGCGTTAATTGATTGCCGTTTACATTTATTCCCGAAATTCTAAAAAAAGCGAAATTCGGACCCAATCCGAAGTCACCTTTACCTCACGTCTGAGTAGTAGTAAACATAGTACTTCATATCTTCTAGAAGGTGATAAGCAAACATCACGTTATGACTAGGCGCATTTGTCTTAAGTCTATCTTGTGAAGTCTGTTGAAGTAGTTCGTAGAAATGTTGCGGTAACTGCTGCTCGACCGACAGCAAGTATGTTGTCGACATATTAATAGTTGGACAACAGTTGTCTTATATTGAATTAAAATGGATAAAAGTGACATAAGTTTTGATACGTCTGAATTACTATGTATTGAAGTTGAATTATGTTAATGTTAGTTATCAATAACTTCATCAATAGGTGCAAATGTTGAACATAAACAGCAAGAAACTAAATTTCAGAGGCTAATAAATTCGTTTAATATCCACAGAGGATATCTTTTGTCCTTGTCGTCCTTCGTACCAGTTGCCATTACAACACAATACACACACACACACACACTTGTCAAATGAAACAGTTTTCGAAGTTAAAAATTATCGAACTCCTAGCGAAGGCAATATTCAAACGAAGGAGGCCAGTAAAGTCTGCGAATGACTGCCCGAATCCTATTGATAATTCTATTTGCCATATTCATTCAGCAATAGCATTGGAAAGCCTCTATGGTTAATCCATACTCGAATGCATGTTCTTTCACAATGGTTGTCGTACTGCGACACCTAAGGCAGTACGCTTCGTGACCGATACCGATTCTTCCTGCCCTGGTGTAATTACAGTCGCGTAGAAGAAAAATATTAAAAATGGGTTGTTTCCAAAAGGTAAGTCAGCGGCAGTCGTCTGGTCTGAGCCAACGAGGTAATGAGAATAAGGCGGCATTAGGGAAACTAAATTGGTTATAGGGCTATCGCACCTGATTCAAAAATACATTGAAACTAAGATTTCCCCATATTGACATGAATGCGTTCGATAGCGCAAGCAGTCTAGCCCCGTTTTAGTGTCAGACAAAATTCCGAAGTTGGACCTAATAAGCGTATTCGTAAAGGCGGGGAACGTACAAGCCTGTCTTCTGTTCAGCTGCGGGAATGGGTTCATCGAGAAGACCACGCAGAAGCCTGAGAAGATTGTCAAGAGGAAGTCAGCGACTTCAACAAATCTACGTATAAAAAAAAAAGGTGTGTGAGAAAGTCATATTACAGCTATACGTCGGTTAAGCTTTCAGTATGGTTTTATACGTTTAATCGGATAAGCTGTTCGGAATACACGATGGCTGGACTTACGCTATCCGGGCTGCCTCGCGCTTGCAGTGAGGTACAGTTGGAGTAGCGTTAAGTAGTCGCTGCTCTCGTCTGCGATTTTTTCCTTCCGGCGCTGTTTAAAAGGCTCTTACAATGTGGCAGCGTTGTTGTTTGTTACAAGGGATCTTATCCGTTCCTGTAATCATTTATTTAATGGCCAAGCAACGGACGACCTTAGATAGTCAGACTATAAGCCCAAAATACCACAATTTATGGGCACACTTCGAAAGGTTAAGAGGACGCTGTAAGTTCGATCTAAGTGTATCAAGGCCTCGAATGGGATAGACGAAAAGACCTTTGTATTAAATTCATGTGATGTACTTTATGGAGGCTCGTACCAAATTCCAACAGCCAGTTATTGTAAAATCTGTTCAACCTGCCGTTAATTCTATGTTAGTTATCTGTGATAATTGACGTCTCCTTTTTAAGCTTCGATAACTGTCCGGTGCTTGCTCGTTATTCTTTTATTTTGTTTCGCATTATTTTCTTACACCAAATATATTACACAAAGGATATTTTGGTGGCTGGATCTCAAACACCGCAGTTCACTATTGGCTTACTTTTTCAAGGGTGATACTTGACAGTTTGTGGGGCGCATGTCCGACTGTAGCTGTATGTCACAGGAATAAAACTGCACGAACCGGTACGTAGACAGAAAGAAAATATCCGACAACGATTTCGGAGTATCAAAGAAGGCCATGCCCTCTTCCGATGGTAATAACAGGCTCATTGTTGGTAATGACGGCACAGCTCCATGTATGAACAATGCATTTAGCCGACGATATCTATTTTGACAGCGATGAAGCATTGTCGGATGAAGCGGAACTTGATACTCGCCATGTTCGATTCGTAGTAGTCTTTGGTGACCCAGGAATTCGTAGTTTTATTAGCACATTGCTTTGGGCAGTGTCTTCCTGGGGCCGAAAGCAGAGCTGCTCAACGCTTAATTTGTCCCCGTTGTTGATTAACATTCCATTTGGTCAATGTCTTCCGTCCCCGCAGTGTTCAACGAATAGCAGATGCCTTTACAAATTGTGTGGAGAAAGCGGCTTCGAGCGCCTAAAGGTTAGCTGCGTGGTGAAAACTTGTGCACTCAGAAATGAAAAACGGCGGTGGCCATTTCTAACAGGTGGAGGAACAACAAGGGCGCGTGTCAAAAGAGGGCTACGATTTAAATCTACGACTACCGATGGAGGACTTCACGGGCATCGAATTTTGGCAAACATAAACATATTATAGAGCATTTGATTCGACGCGCAGATTTACGATCTAGTCGAAAACATACACCCCGCGCCCCACGCCTGTATTGTAAATTATAAATTAATGCAATCGTGATGCACCCGATCCCTAAAAAGTAAATACCAATATACAAATAGAAATTGATTAATACCTACAAAAAAGCAGGTTACCTTTCATAAGAATCGCTATATCGAATTATATTTTACACAGAGCAGAATCACTAACAAAGGCTTTAGACTTAAAATAATTCTCGGGGCTAACTATGCTTAATTTTTCAGATGATAAAGATAGGCGGTCACTATTACAGTCATTCAATTTACAGGCTTGAGTGCAGTGAAATTTATTTTAGAGGACTATGCGCACACTGTCACCTTAAGTTACAACGTATCGTCTTCTCTAGGCTACAGCTGTTTTGATCGAAAGATTAGCAGTTTCCTTTTAGCTCTGGATAACAGAATTTCTCGCGCGAAGCGATTTGTAAACCATATGGCGCTACCTGCCTATAAAGCCTAAGGTTGCGGCTTTACAGAGGTACCTTCAATGAGTATTTTCCCTAAAAACTAATGAATCGTTGTAAGCCCTTATGAGGCCTTAATTGAGAAATGTCATTATTGTTTTCCTTGCCAGCAGTTATTCTTAGCGGTTTGAAGTAAAGAAATTGGCCTATATAGCTCTATTCTCTACTAGACGCACTCATAGGTTAACGTTCTGTAAATCTGTACCGTTTTTACACGTGGGAATATTTTTGCTAGAAATCCAGAGTGCGTTTCGTCAACGTCTACAAGAACGCGGCCTTGATACAATCGCACTCAGCTGGCATAGCGCAGGCTAATTGGATTTCTTAGCGCATAAAACGTCGTCTTTCAAGTTTACATATGTAATGGGATTTGCATGCAAACGATCACGACTTTGGCTGCGAAGGCAAAATTAGTTACTTCAGCCTCTTTTCAAAAGCCCCTCTGGTATCAGTAAATAGGCAACATGCATAAAGCCACATGGTAAAGCGATTGTCATGGTGCAGAACCCTGGACCGGTGCTTCTAATCAGGTCGCTAGTTTACTCTCTACTAGCGCAAGTATTATATTCGTCCAGGTGCTTTTGGCATGAGAACGGGGAGAGTCAGTTCAGCTCGTCAGAATCGGAGATGATTAGCAAAATAGGGGTGCAGTTAATACGATTAATGGAAGACACTTAGCCTGTCGAATTATGGCAGGCCCTTTGCTATCTTCAGTCATTTCTGGTCTATCTTTGCTTATCTAACGAACGCGTTAAGCCAACGATTGCAGTAGGCTACAAATATGTCTGGCAATAGATCGCATATTATAACTTCACGAACGATACTCTCTTGTTCCCGCTGCGAAGACAATGTTTATCAATGTAGGTACTAAAGGCCGTAGCGTAAATCAAATAGATAGGTTTTTCATTAACAGCCGATATTATATCAACGTGTGAAATTTGGACAAGGAGATGTGTTCGGCTGGTAGGACACACGCTGTACCACCACTTCAGCAAAATACGGAAGAACAAACATTGATTCATCTCTTTTTATTACATCGTAAATAGTGAGTCCTTCTCCAGTGAGCAGTGTCAGTAGGCAGATCCTTTAAAGAGCATCTACACATCAAAAAAAAGCACTATAGGCTTCATAAAAAGAAGCTGAGACGTAAATGTAGAACCCTATTTTTTTTTACTAAGCTGCTAGATTCTTGGTAAACTTTTTTTCTGTATCCGTTTCTATTTTTTGTTTGCTGACAACCAATTTTTGGAATCTGTTTCTTCTTCTTCCACAGCCACATATGGGTCACTGTAGAGAGAAAAACTTTAAAATCTCAGTATAGGCTCATCCTGTTGGACAATAGCTACATCGGTATCGTAATTTTGAAACGATGCACTGTTGTTTATCCTGATGAGTTCGTTTGATTGTGGCAAGCACTGGCTTTCGTTTAGTATCAAAAGTAACGAATGCATATAAGCTCGCTACAACAAACATTCTCTTCCAATTTAAGTACCGCACCTCTTATATATATATATATTGTTATAGTGTTCTACAAAAAATTTATACATAGTTGGAATGATAATTACAAGTTCAATTTTAATTTACGTCCAATTTGTATTTAAATAGAAAAAAATTTACATAAAATGTTTAGGTTTTCTTCCCATCGAATAGGCTTAAATTTATTACCATTCTGGTCAATGTATTGCTGACAGTTGCAGAATTTTATTAACACACAAAATTAATCTAATTTACTGTTGGCGCTCAATTGCGACTTCTTAATTTTCCAGCGGTTTCGGTGTTTTGACGTAGACTTTATCTCTTTAAAGTATTCCCACAAGAAAAAAATTTATTGCCATCGAGTGTTATATACGGGTATGGTACTTTTGTCACCAGACCGCCTTAATCTAAGGATTTCGAGTACGATATGGGGCCAGCGAAGAGCACCTTTAAGCAGAAACTCGAAACAGGTATTTTAATAAAACAGTCTACCCTATATCTTGAAAACAAGCCTGTAATACGTAGAATCTGTTAGTAATTTTCATGTATACTGCAAAATTTTCTAAACGCCTTGCTGTAGCAATGTGGGATGATGATGATGATCCAAATTTTCAAATGAAACATTTTTTCATGCGCTAAAGGCTGCATAACACAATTCCATATCGTCATCGATATCAATCTTCTTTCTGTCCGGTATATCAAAACAGGAATCTTTTTATAGCTGGCCATAATTTTCAAACAACCGAATCTGCAATCTAGAGTCATGCGTCTCATGCGAATATCTGTGTCTGGTTTAAATCCAAATTTCCGTCTACAAAAAAAAGTTGAAATGAATCGAATGTACAGCTTTTTTTTTTTTTTTTTTTTTTTGTTACTAAATCACGTAGAAGAGGAGATGCTTGAATAGGATGAAGGTAATCTTTCAAATGCAGAACCATTAAAAAAAACGGCATGCTAAGTTTCAAGCACTGACGCTTATGAACTAACAAAGTTACTTTTCGACTGGCCACATATACGTATATGTATATATATATATATATATACATGTGGATATTTTGGCGAACGGTGATTCGTCGGCAAAGGCTTTAGCATGGATTTCGTCTACTTTTTTCGCTGATCTCTAGAATTATAGCAATAGCTGTAAGTGTACATATGTAAAAATTGTGTCTCTTTCATCCAAAATCTAATTGTCCTACTTAGATTCAGCGAGCTATCAAGACACTAACGTAGCCTAGTCGTGGAGAACGCACAGCTGCGTACGCTTAGTAGCGTTTGATGTCCTGCTAGTTTTTCTATAGTTAATTAGATCACCATTTCGTTGTCGATACAACAGAAACTCGTATTACGTACAGAATTTGTCAGCAGAAAGCAGTCGGGTTGAGGTTTGAACAAATACTCTGACTTTGGTCCCAGAAACAAGCCACAATTGCTATTGCCGGCACTTTGAGCCAGCATCGTAACGTATTGTAGAAAACAGACACAGAAACTGTCTGCTCTACACATAAGGTAGACTATATGGGTCGCTCGTATACATTAGAGGTAATGTTTTCTAATATCCTCCACCTACACGTGGATACTGTTATATATACACTTCGAAGATGTTGAGTAATTGTCTACAGACTATGGAATAATCACCTCGTTTTTAAAATATGGACGTACAATTAAATCATTCGTCGTAAAATCCTTGGGTTTCTTCAAAAAGTAGCCGCTCTTTTACTGTCAAGCATTGACATGGTCAGCAGAGAGTTAAATCGTGGGGCCTTTGCCTGCAGTAACAATGAGCCACTATATTCCTTCGGTTAGCTTTGATTTGTCTGCTATCAGTTTCGGCAGACACAGTCGCTTGGGGCTTGCCATCTTTATCTAGTGAGGAATATGAATGTTCTCGTAGTTTCCTATGCTTCTTTGCGCTCAGACAGCTTTTATCCAGGTATGTGCACTTTTGCTTATAAATATGCCTCAAAATCGACAGCAAAACTCTTCGTAAATCTGGAATTTTGAGCACTAGTGAGCCTTCTCGGGAACGGGTACTGTAAATTTCTCGTCAAAAATAAATACGAAATAGGGCGATCGGAACACCGTTGCGGAAGTCTGCGTCTCATATCGCGATCGAGCTTAGACACTTACTGATAGGGATATTGGTTTCTAGTCGCTGGTCTGAGTTCGGTAACTAACTGTCATGGAACGATGCTGCTAGTTACTTCTAGGCCCTTTTCAATAGTTCGATTCATAGTAACTTCTGCTTCTCTCAGCGACAGAAATTAGATTTGACTGATCAACTCTTCACATAGCATGAATTTCAATTGCTATTGCGCCGAAAAGAATCCGTAATATAATTAACGACACAAAATAGCGACGACATCATAGGCCCTGAGGGTCACGTGGTGGTGCCTTCTCCAGAGGTCGGCTGAGTCGGTAGTCTGATTGATACCTGGTTGAATGCAAGAACATTGACTATATTATAAAGCCGACCAAACGATTAGATTGGGCTTTAGAAGGCGAAACATATAGATGTCTACACCTTTTTTTGGCTAGCGTAAACGATCTTCGGGATAATCGGAAAGATAGGCGAAATGCATATATTCCCAATTTTTACATCGACACACGTTGAAGACCCATGATAATTTTATCAACTAGAGCAGCGTCTACTAATGGCTTACGCTGAAAAATTATTGGTCGAATGAGGTGTGCTTAATTCTGAAATTGGCATTTTAATGATGGTTACAGTGACCACGGTCACGCATGCAATGCTGCCCGGTCATAAGTTAGCTTAAATATAGCTAAGATTAAAACTATTGTTGGACTGTAGTGGTTACTTGAAGGTGTAATTCGGAACGTTGATGAACGAGAATCTGATAGCGGTCAACAATCAAGAACAAATGAGGATACGTTCTTATTTTATAATCCTCATTTGTTCTTGATTTTATTCGATTTGTATAGCACGCGTCGTGCGGTGCTGCTTAAGCCAAAAGTCTCCAGCGTATGCAGGCATACCTTGCAAAACTGTGGGTTTTTATCCAGACATACGTTAACGAAATTATAATAATCAACAGTTGGGAAATTAATAAATAGTTTCTTTGCTTAAAGCTCTCATCCATAATGCTCTCAGGAACCCTTTACTTGTAGGTAAATAAAAGATCCACAAAATAGATCAATTGACCCCTATTTTCCTGCAATTTGCGCTCATCAAACACAGCTTTTCCTCAGATAGCGGCTAGAGAAATCAGTGTGTCAACTTGAAACTTGGACTGCTATTTACTTTCGGTGCGAGCGAAAATTTTTCCTGATCACCATCAGCTTACATAGCTTTCTTCAAGACAGGTCATTTTTTGAAAATAGATGGCTCCTGGGAAGATATCGCGCGTTCGTTTTCAACTTTTTGTAAAAGGGCCCGGTGACCGCTCAACATAACGCCTTCACGTATACGGAACTGAGTACGTTACAACATAACTCATTCCTATAAGGGCCCCCTAAGGTTATATTTTCGCCAAATCCAGGTTGTCTGTTATAATTAGTGCGTCCCTGTTCTAGACCACGGTATTAGA
Organism: Varroa jacobsoni; assembly: GCF_002532875.2. NCBI lineage: Eukaryota > Metazoa > Arthropoda > Arachnida > Mesostigmata > Varroidae > Varroa > Varroa jacobsoni. The sequence continues at coordinate 26,592 of NW_019214603.1, forward strand.
GCACATCTCAAAAGACGAATATTTCTTAACAATGCATGCATATTGTATTGCTTATCCGCTGATCATGTTATTAATCGTGTATCTTTATTAAGGGCAGCTTAATGAGCTCGTCGAATGCGAGCCCAAAAGCTCGCCCGGGGATTGTTACTTCGATTTAGAGGTAAGTGGAGTCCGAAGTCTTTTTTGAGGCCATTACCAATACACGCGTTTTTATTCACTCTATTGGCAAGAACATCATGTTTATCCAAAATTTACCCAAGCCCAAGCCAAGGCTTACCCAAGCTTTACCAAGGCCAAGCGCTACCGCCGTGCCTGTTTATGTCTACTGGCGTCAATATAATTACAAAGAAAATTTCGCGTCCTCCATTAGAGATATCGATAGATATTTTGTGAAGGACTAGGCTGTTGGTCGGGTATCGACAAGCGGTTAAAGTTTGTATACGCCAAATGTATCCAAGCTAGCAGCTGTTTATTGTTCAGATTCTTGACCGCAAACATATATTTACATGCCAGAACAGATGCTTCAACATTTTGCCTCTCGGTGTTCGAGATTCATTTGGTAGTTTGTGGCTTGTGCGGTGAAGCTCTTCTATTTCATAGTCCCGGGTGGCTGCCACACTTCATACAGCGGAACGTCAGCCCATACTTCGAAGTCAATGATATCCTTGGATGGGATGAGAGGAGTGTCGAGTGCATGTCGAATGCGGCTGGCTTAAACAGTGGAAGTCAGCGGGTCAATAGGTGTTATATGGAAAGAGAGAAACTGTTAACAAAAAAAAAAACAGTAAAAAATAAATAAACGGTAGACTAAAGTCGGCAGCTTAATCATTACGGTAGCTCCATGGATGTCATACAAATAATTTTATTTTGTTCATATATATATGTATATGAATAAAACGTTGGAATCTACTCGGCTCTGGCATCAAAGTCATTTTGTACCTGTTCGATGCCGATCTTTCATTTAATCCTTCCCTGGTGAGCAGCACCTCGTCAGAGGCACGGGTGTGCTTTTAGCGGGATTTCTGCTGAAGGTTCCGTAAATTTGTTTTAAAGTATAGTACGCGTGCTTCCAGCTGCTTCCTCTTTTCAACTTCGTAACACAAGCTTCAATAAATCCCATATTGTGTGACAGGGAGTGCATTGTTTATGCCCTGTTTTATCTAAGAAAAGCAGCTCATTGCTCGATTTAAGATATTGAGTCGTAGTTACCTACTCCTTGATCCTCTTTTTCCCAATGTTCGTTATTCTAGTATATATGGAAAAAACTATCGTTTTGTTAAAGTCTTTTTTGGCCAGTATTTAATAATACAGACTATGGCTTCTAATGCCGTAAGACTACAGTTGTCAACCTGATATGCGCGACTTCTTTCAACAATGGGAGTTACGATAGATAAAGGAAAATAATCCCTTTTCAATAATTTGGACAAGTACCTGATTTATTCAAGTCCAGAATCATTTGTTTTTACACACCGGTTACATATAGGAAATTGTGATTTACTTAAAATATCGGTTAGTTTTTAAAAACGGGAAGGGAAATACTATCGTAGTGGAAAAATTTTTTTTTCTAACTTGTTCTCTCGATAGTCTAAGCCAACTTTGAACTACTACAAAAATTGATATTACTAGTATTACTAAATAGAACGCGTACAGCAAGAGAGCGTCTAGAAGACCATTTTCATTTAGAGTTTCTGAACCAATTTGTTGATCCTTAGCTTTAATGACCCAACTGATTTTTGGCTTTAAGCTCCTGGTTATTATACTATAAACTAGTAAAGGTTTTGTGCATTTTTGAAATCTTGAAAATGTTTGACTGTTTTCTGCGATCGTCTGTAAGGATTCTTCTTCGGGTGTTATTGGTACGGGCTCGTTGACAGTTGCAACGTAGTTCCGATAAATTCCTATATCTATCGTTTAGCCCCCTTTAAGGACGAAGATAGTGAATCTACAAATAGCAACTTTCTGAAGTAGTTTCCTTCTGAAATAATGCGCTATTTATACAATTCGGAATGTCTTTCGTGTTTTAGAGTATGCTGCTTCTAGCTATGTGGACAATTGTTAACACACTACAGTAATTTGAAGTAATCATTGGCCTAGAAATGTCACAAATATAACTAAACATATTATAAACGCCGTTGACAATTTACTGTCTCATTTACGTCCAGGTAACACGCCCTCTGAAATTATAATTAGGCATAATTGAAAATAAAAACTTTTCGCGAAGAACAGGCAATGGCCACGGGATATCTAGGGCATAATTATTTTCGCCAACATGCGCCTTATTATTATTATTATTTTAGAGGTCTAATTTATTTAGATACGCGCTTAAGGAACTGAAATCGAACTCGCACAGATCCCACAGATTACACAGATTTCTAGCAATATGTCAAAAGCATAAATAAATATTCGCTTTCGTCCGTTTTATTTTTCGTCGAGTACTTTTCTTAATTTTGTTTGCCCCTAGGCGTAATATTGCTAAATTGACATCAATCAGATATGATACCTATGTGCTAAGGAAATTTGCGTTTTTATTTTCACGCAAAATTTCTTCCTAAGCTGGCTATTATCTTGAAGGAATCACATGCGCTACATGCTACAATCTGATCGATCCTGTGCATTTATACATCTGTATGCCGTAAACGTCTCCTCGGCTTAGAAACCAAGATCGAACATAAGGATTTTTGCAAAACCAGCGGGGTCAGTCACTACAAGGTGACAGCCTCCGGGGTTTCTCTGATATAGCAATCAACGAAAGATGGGTATTTTTCGTTTCGTCTTTTCGGTAAAGGAAAACATCTTGAAGGGGGAAACTGAATGTTTGTTGTCCTTTGCATTTATTTTTCTTCGAAGAAAGCAAAAGCCCCTTGATCCTTCACTTCATCCTTGGAGCGCGTTTTGCGGCGATTGCGTGGCGCCGTCAACCTATCGTACCTCTTCCTTTGTGGACAAACCCGTTTGCTTCTGCTGCAAGGTCCTGAGTGTACTCGAGACACGAATAAACGGGGCGGGGGGGGGGGGGAGAGGCAGCTTCAGGCAGACCGTCTCCACCGACGACAGGGAGGTGAGCGCGCTGATGCAACCAATGAGGCGGCCAGTATAGGCTATAACAGCATTATGCGCAACGAACGTCAGCTCACCATCGAGATATCGGAAAGCAATGACGCCGCTTGGCTATGTGTAGCAAAATCTCGGACGTTGCCAGAAGTCTCAGCAGGAATAGCACCAGCAAACCAATAGACAACCGCAACAATAATAAAAACAATAGTAGTAATATCAACTGTAAGAGCATTATGATTATTTCCACATAATGTGTACGTGCATCAGCACACAGGAAGTGTGCGTTCTACTTATATCTATGTTAATGGATGTATCTATGTAGTGTACTGCGGTCGTCAAGGTTACCAGCGCGTCAAGGGATGAAGACGGGTCTTGAGAACCGATAGTAAGTGACACCTATATAGCAAACTGGTAGAAAAAGTAGTTGGATATTGGCAAGCAGAATACCAACAAACGTATATTATTCATTAAAGACATATCATATTCTTATGATCGTTTTCGTCATAGTTCTAATCTAGCGTTAAGCTTTAAGAGACTACGTTATTGATGCGTTGTATGTTCGTAACGACATACAACGACATAACACAAGCCATAACAACAAACAATCGATCATTGAAATGTATATCAGGCAAAGGCTGCTGTTGTTTGTGGCTTCGCACGAGTACGCCATTTGGCAATGCTTTGAATATTCAGTATACCAATAGAGATTCGTGCAATAGAGTCCCTCGTACTCAAAGGTCACGTTGGCTTTCTAACACGCATCCTTAATCAGTACTTACTTTAAGCCCATAAGTTAAGGTGATCCAACTCAAGCTGCTATTCGAATGGGTTTAACTCAGGACAGCAATCCTGAATCGATCTCGCTATCAAAAAAGCACATTGTACTCATTTGTGGAATGAATTTTAGAGATATATCTGCTCCATTGAGCACCGCCTATTTGCTAGCTGTGAGTCGTTCAACTGCTTACGAACTCATGGACAGTTATCTAAACGGGTGAGGTGTAGCATCGAAGTCTTTAATTAACCACTATCGTTGCGCATTTACAGTAGTTATTACCATTACCATTACCTTCAAGTAATCTATGTGGCGCTCACGATACTACGGACTATTCCTCTTTTCTTAACAGACGGTATTCGATCTTTCGCAATTTTGAACAGTGAAATATTTCCAGTTTTATGCTCAGCACCCAGTCACCTGCAAGTACGCCTTCCTCTCACCTATGTCATATACCGTTTGTTCTTTTAAGAGCTATCGTTACACGATGGGCAGACAGGTGTAGCTAAATGCAGGACGATTGTGGAACTATTGATGTAATGAGTTCGATTGCAATTTTAGAGAAAAACAGCTGTCGGAGGCGTGAGAGACACGAACAATGCTTTTGATAACGCACCGTCTTAGGCCACTGGAGTATATTCCCTTTACCTGTTTTTTTTCTCAATCTCAGCCTCTTGTACTTTCTTAGACGTAGAAAATGGCCTGTAAATGATAAGGTCGAAACTAAACTAACACAAGTCGAGTCATAATCTTGTACTTAAGGGCTTAAAATGTATAAAAACCATATTTTAGACATTGTGGTTTCTTTATATATATATATATATATATATATATATATATATATATATATATATATAGGATACGTATATGAATAACTAGTGTATTTATTCGGTCCCACTCCCATTAGATGTTATCCGTAAAGCGTACCAGTTAACTCATTTTCGGCCTGTTTTGCGTTCCTCATGTGGGAATCCACGAACCCTGCTGCAACATTGTTATAATACTAATACCTTGACCGAATAATTGAGCCGGAAAAAACATAAACACTCGATCGATATGATTGCCTGATCCCTCTAGCGTATGTAAAAACTATAGCACCATTAATATAAGGAAATGTTAGACGATGTGTGGACGAAAACAAAGGCCATATGTCATTATTAATCCATTGAAGATGCGTCCTTTTTCACTTTTCCCTAGTAAAACTCCGCCAAATAGGAATAGTGAATCGGAGATCAACGCGGTCTCGTCTTAATTAATCATAGACTAACGCACCAAATATCAGCTGTCTACCTTTTGACCACGTCAGAAATAACTTGACAGTACCGGCAAAGTGAAATAATTGGCGAAGGATTATAATGAAGGTCACAATGAAGCACGGTAGGTTATAGCAGCTGGAAATAGTATAACGGTTAAAGGTGCTCCGAGAACGAACTGCAGAGCTGAGCACACAAAGTTCGAGCGAATAAAAGACAACAAAAGATTCAAAGCCTCACTTACAGAGTTTCGTAAATCCGCAGACCGTAATAAAAACCTTTAAAGCCTACTATTTGCTGAGGCAGCGTTTAATCGGCCTACAGTTGCATGTTTTAGGGATGGGGAAGGATTCTCTCCTAGGCTTTTGCCAAAGAGACATCCTGACAGGAGAACGAGCGTAGCCGAAAGCGAACGCTGATTGAGCACATGAAGTTATAAGCAGGAACGTGACCATAGAAAGCAAACTGTCAGTGGTAGTGTGTGGAGTTTCTTTTTTTTTTTTTTTTTTTATATTATAATGTGATATGTAAATTAGCTATATTGAGGAATATTGTTTTGATAAATGTACAATATAGACGCCGTGTAATGTAGACAGATTAGACATTGTAACGAACTATTTTTTTTTTAAATCATGCTAAAAATATGTATGCATATACGTTCACATATGAATTTTTATTATTTATCAAGGGTGCTTCATAGGCTACGTTAATAGTATGTAGCGAATATAGCTATATATAAAATTATGCTGTTATTTAAATATGGTGACAGAAAGCGTGTTCTAGAATTGGGTCCGAGCTAAATTTGATTAAATACTGAATAAGAACATGTATACCTATCCCTACTGTTTTGATTATTATTAAAATATTTTCCGTTTATAGTTTTCGGGCTTCATAATCTCTCGAAGACACCCAGTACATTTTTCAGCAGAAATCCTATTTCCTCTCTGTCCAGCAGTTATCAAAAATTGATGCTTTGCTGAATTCACTCAACGGGGGCTTGCTTACCTGATAAGACACGTTATTAGATCCTATTGTCGTATCTGCGTCTGCCAGTTCAACCACTATTCAAGAAAATTCGTTAGCTTTTCGACTGACAACGATCCCAAAAAATTTCAATGTTAACCCATTGCTGTCATATATAAGACCTCTACAATTTAACGTCGCAAAGTCATCGTTACCTGTGCCTCGCAGCGAAAGAAATCCTGCCCCCACGCCGTTTATATGCCTCCTTTAAATTTTTCACCCATTACCTCGTATTCAGATTTGCATCTCAGATGGCTTGGCGACCTCCCATTCAGATATGAAATGGCTGTAAAGTCTGAGTGTCCAGTTTAGGCCTGCGTCTTAGAATCTGCTCTGGATTTAACGCGGCCCATCTATTTTGCCCTAGAATAGGTTGTATAAAATATTAAAAGGTTATATCCATATAAATATTTATTGAACCTCGATCTAACTTCACCGTATTTACATCGTATTGTAATAATTTCCATTTACTTATTTATTTACGTTTGGGTAGTAATTATGTCTGAACATGTAATTCCATTATTATCCAAGTGCTATCAACCTATTGCACCCAGACTATACGCTACTTTTTTCCGTGTAGTCTGTCGGAGACAACAGGCATTTTCATTTTGCCTGTTATCTGTGATGGAAAATGGGCGCTTTCAAAGCTTTTTTATTACATTTCTCCCATCCCATATTAATAGGCCACATTATCTACACTGCAATTGGGTCTTTATTATTATTATTAAGATCGGCGTACTTTTGCATCCTTTCAGCCCATGAGTTCAATTATTCACAAAGAATTCGAGAAACTGCGACAACCATAGCCATACGCTAATGGACATAAACTTACGTTTCCGTAATGGTATGATTACACAATCTGGCGTCTTTTCCCTAAATGCCGAATCAAAAGCGTCAAAAACGTTCTTGCTTTGCGTAGCGCCATGCGAATATTCGCGACCTACTTCGACGTATGTGGCTATCCTGCGTGGACCTCTCCAGCAGTTAAGGGGACGTAAATCAGCGAGTCGGGCAAATGCGGAAAGGGGCTAAGCGTAGCAAACGATGGCTGATTCCATTGGTATTCGTACCCCTCACACTTTCTTCGACTTACCAGAAAGCTTGCCATCTTACCTTCCGTGTCTTTGAAATCGACGCTGACTACTTCACTGGGTATGTGACTTGTCGGTCGGTAGCTAACGAGGTGCCCAGTGTTCACGTGATGAACATAAGCAGTATGTCCAAGTACACGGGGTTACTTTTAGGTAGACAGTCATCAAGCGAGCACTTATCTATAGCAATGCGTCACGTTAGAAAGCGTTTAGGAAACCTTTCGCAAGCCCCGAATGGGCATGTTAACCCTAAGTCCTTCGGGTTGACATTTTCAGTCCACAATCGCCAGTGTCAAAATAATAAAAGTATCAGAACACCTGATAAAATAAAACAATTGTTTGCTAGGCTTGCTGATATTAAACGAACAGTTCATGTATTTTTTACTTACAACGAACCATTTTTTTATAAAGGCCCAGTTTGGCAAAGCTAATACTTTGCCTACCCCCTTTTGTTCACATGTAGCAGACAACTCTTTCAATTAATAATGTTTACATAAATTTGCTTGAGTGTAAGCTTTGTAAGAGATACTTTTCTAGTTGGGCACCCATATAGTCTGTTAATATATAATAGCTCATGTTAAATCTAATTAAAATCTGATGATTATTAAATATTTCATTGATGTATAATGTTATATACTCTAGCATGTAACACCTTGCACTGAACCATTTCCTCTGTTGTGATGTTCTTCAGTTAGCTTTGTCGTCCTCTTTTCGTAATAACATATTTCTATACATAGTTTTCTCTTCAAGGGTGAAAATTATAAGCTTCTGCTGCCATCTGTGCGGGTAACTTTCGACCGGAAGTTTTCAAGACGTGGCCTCTGCTCAGGTCCGCCGATACGGATATCGTCCATGTTTCTATTGACCACCGTTTACCTCTGTCTGGGCTGTACTACAGTTAGGTAGGTGCGTTAGACACGTGACTTGCTCTGTAATAGGTCTTATTTCCGACTGATATTAAAATATTAGGATTTCGAGTGAGATTTTTTTTTATAAAGAACAAAGACTACACTGCTGTGGTTGCTATATCACTTGATTATTATATTACACGTAATCATATAACTTAAGTTAGTCGAATCCGTCGAATCGAGCTCGTCGTGCCCTTTACGTCGTTTGCATTAATTAAATCCTATACCACCGTTGAGGCCCCGTTTTTCGGTACTACTAGCTTTCGTAACGTTTTGATAACGATTCCGCGTCTGCGTACATGAATTTATTTTATTGATGTTTAGTATATGTTAGCGTACGAGATCTTGCATCGATCTATATCTGCTTCGCTGCGACATTCTTCATGTTATAGCTTTCCTTTACAATTTACCGCTCACCCATTACACTGTGCTTCTGTATTTCACTCATATTAGGATAACATACACCGTAGCTTTGCTTCGACACTTTTAGGAAAGCAAAATTGACTCAATTTCGAAACGGTATATAACATAGTCCTATTTTGGTCAGGCACTTGGCCGTTGAATCTGAGGAGCTATTGCTTTGAATTTAGCAACGCGTATATGTAACAAAAACATCTATTGGATTGGAATATGGATAATTTACTTAAAGTGGATTATCTAGCGACGGCAAGAGTTGGTTGAAGTCCGATACGTGAAGTCGCGTTACCGATAAATCATAATGTACACCTCAGATTTTAGTTCAAGCAAAGTTTAATTCTACCACTGTCAATATTCGGTAGTGCGTGTTTATGTTCAATGGAAGGAAGAAAAGAGATGCACTAGTAGACGATACGGTGTATATAGAAAGTTAAGCTTCCGTTTCGGTAGTTTGGACTTCACAAATTGAGGTGGTGCCTCTTAGGGTCGAACATCATTGCGCTTCCTTCCCCGTGGTCATTTCCCTTTGCCGAAGAATGGTGTCTATCGATGAATATAAAATTTATTTACATAACCATAGAGTACTATATTAATCTATTCACTGAAACACTCAGCGGTCGAGAGCACCTCGCCAGACTTGATTTGGTCGATAATTTTTGCAAAAATCTAATCTCAAACACTTTGTAGCAATAATAATTAAATACCATAATTAACAATAATGTGATTATTAACGGACATTTGTGACACTGAAAAGACTCATTGGTTTACGCGATACTGCTTAGATATATTTCCTTAGAAAAACATTGTAACTATTTTCTGAAGCTCTGAAGACTAAGGATGATAGCTAGTCATTGTGACTCTGCCGCGTTCCCGTGTGGAAGACTTTCTCTTAGAACCCGAAGAGAAAAGAATCGAACATGCGCACTGTGTACGTTGAGCAGTATGTTGTGAACCTAAACTTACTAACACAGTACAAAGTAACAAAAATGATTTAGTTATAGACAATATTTCAGCTTTTTTTTTTTTTTTCGTTTACAAGAAGCCCATAAATCGGTCCAAGAGAATTGCCAGCTATTGTATTGCACTTATCAACTACGGTGTCCCCAGCGGTCAGGTAGTGAGCTAGAGTTGCGAACGCTCAACTATAACAACACATGAATACGCAAAGCTGGGCTTCAGCTGGGCCACAGACCTGGCCTAGCTCCGATTTACTTCAGGCCACCCTTTGTTAGATATCGCTGCTGTTACCATATCGACACGTTTTTATGACGAAGCGCCGAAGTGAGTAAACTGGAAGGTATTATGAGATGAGAATAATTTACGACGGAATCCATTTATGTCGTTAGTAGGGTTGCCGTAGAGGCGGTGCAGCTATACGAAGTGTCCTTCGCACGCAAGGCCTTCTCGTTGCAGCCAGAAAGCTTTGGGCTCGGAGACGAAGTGCAACTTCAGCAGAAGCTACCGTCAGTTCTGGGTAGAAGCGACACTCGCAAGCCAACAGCGTCTTCTTTATTCCCGTCAGCCTCTCCCACACTTCTTTTCTCGTCTTGTGTCTCAGCCAAATCTTGCGTTATTATCGTAGCGGCGGCAACAACAGAAGCACCGCAAGAGGAGGAAGCTGCTGTCGTTGTTTACCTAGTGTTCAGCTCCTTCTTACCTTAACTCTCCAATACGCTTTGCCTATGTAAGCAGTCCGTTTATGGGATTAGCATTTAGATGCCCCCTGCTTTCCCTGAAAAGGGTCTGGCAGGGGTATGCACAGCAAGAAGCAGACTTGGATCAGCAGCGGATAAAATCGGCTCCTTAATTTCACAGTTTGGATTTTAATTTCATCCGTGTATGCGTGAAGCCTAAACGCCTTTTATGTGTCAGCTTGCTATTCTATAGCGGCCGCTGGCCGCTAAGTGCTAAGGACCTGGTCCTTTGATTCCTTGTCTAACCTGTTGGTCACTTACTTAGCTTTTTCTCGTTCCGCTCTTGACAGCCGCCTCCGCCAATACAGAGACAAAAGGATTCGGTGAACGACGTATTTGGGTCGTACATTATCTAGATAAATATACTTTTTGAGGATTGATACAAACAGTACTATTCATGTGAAAAGCTCTAAAGAAACAGAGTAGCTTTCCATTTAAAACACAGGACGGGCATATAATTGGAAATATCCTTGCCCTGCGAAGTTAGACGCAAGACGGACTTTAGGACTGAACATTACAGATGTATTCCTTAATAGTAACAAAGAATACTACTATCACAGAGATTAGATAGTACTAATGTTCTCAGGCATCATTGAGATGAGCCAATTTCTAGTGAATCTGTTGTCACCTGTTCTCAAAAGCCCATGCCCCAGGATCGACTGCTTGAGCCAAGCCCCCAAATACTTTGAAACAAAAAAAAATGCACAAATGGTTTATACATAATTGAAGCACACTGTTTCGAAAAACTTCCCCGTTGGCTTTGTGCGGGAAGTTCTTAAAAATATGTTATATACAATGGGTGACTAACGTATTCGCACTTGTGGATTAATTGCCATTAAGTATATTTCTCAATAGCCACATTTTTCAAACTGAAGCTCTATATCAGGCAATCAAGAATCAAGTAACTGTGCTTGTTTGCGAGATCGGAAAACCAAAATGGTAGAAAACAAGCCTGTCTACCTCGCCAAGCTATTTCACGTATCCCTGTTTTATGCCAATAGAAAGTAATGTGGCTGCTTTTTGGACGGGCCATACACAATGTATAAATGGCAAATGTGTATTAGTCAGTAATGTTTTTTTTATGGTGAAACATACGCATGAACGTCGGCGTTAATTGTCAGGCCATATTGGTTTCTTATCTGCATCTGGCATCGCGATAACACGGGTCAACCTCAATGAATAGCCTGCACTCGTTTGTAGGCTTTGTATGCGACTGCAAACAGGGCCGCATCCCGTCCGAAGCCATAGACTTGCCCCCCACCAAAACGACAGCGCCATGTCACCTTGTAGATCATTCATTCATTGAATAAATACATTTAGTTCAACTATAACACACATCTTTCATCTTCAATATCAGACGGCAGAAAAGTTTTTGTCCGTTCAGCGTTTACCAAATTTGCCTATGTACCTGCATGGCTGTAGATGACGTCCTGCACTGTAGCCATGCTATATAACAGATGTCCACATTGTGTAAGCTATTCCAGGAATAGACTATACCCTCTATCTACTGCCTGATGTGCCACTCGTTGTAAAAATGCGTTTGTGTCCAGAATCGAGTTGAGTTTCGCCTTTACCTGATCGTCGTCATGACATACTAACACGATATGTTTTGCTATTGATATATAACAGTATAGGTCGGATGGCAGGTTTAGCATGTATCCCTATCTTAATCACTGGCAATATTGGAACTCTATATTTTACGTTGCTTACGTAGTGTTTCAGGTATTTATCATTTACGTACATATACGATTCGTTGAACTCTTTCATAAGAGGCCCATTGATCAATATCTATCTGTCTATTAGGTGTTAACGTAATGTCGCCCTTGTCTTGTTCGAATACCGACCATCTAATGCATTTCATAGTAGGCAACAACGAGTGCATATCCTGTTAAGCCTATATATTACAACGGGCTAATAAGTAAACCATGAGCCCTTGTAGGAGGCTATCGGATTTGATCTACATGGGGGCATAGAAGAACCCTGCGGATCGACATAATTAGATGCCTTATTACAAAATCCAGCATACCTTCGCTGGATCTAAAACATCGAAATTTATATCGACAGGAGCTGACCAAATATCGCTGAGGGTCTTCAACAACACATGGTAACCAATCTGTCCTTTTCTGGTTGACGACTCCGTCGTTGGAGTTGGCTCGACCGGTAGGGTTTGCTTTCTAAAGGCTCTGTTACTTCCGAACCTGTATTTAGCTTCAGCCTTCTTATTCGGTCTAAACAAACGTATCGCTCCACCTGTCGGACATCTCAATGGCTATAATCAATCGAAGAGTGGAACAGTCGATTTGTCAGCTATAGAAATTCAGTGTCAGTCTAACCGATTATCAGGCCAAGATTATGCGTACTGCAACGCTACCAGCTATCGCGAATGCTAAAACGAAGCACTTATTTGATTACCATAAACCTTATCGTTAATTAGATTGCTAGTTTAGAAGCGCTCCTAATCTTATAGGCTTTGACTGAGGTAGGTTATTCTCGCCGAATCATTTATTTAGCTTGCGTTCAGTTTCATGCTAGTTTATTACGCCTGCTATAAATTAAAATCCAGTGATTTTTTTTTCACTTACGTCCTTTTCAACCGGTCCTTACTTTCCCATTCTCCCTGTTTGCTAGAGGACTTTCATACAATAAAATTATTGCGATATCTATCGGCTCGTAGGTCAACACGCAGTGTATCTAGCCTGAACTGAATCATTTTAGTGGAAGATAATGCAGGTTTAACTAACTAGACTTTCGTACCTTGTTACGCTGCCCGACTCAGCTTCTCGCAGCATCGCTACATGGAGTAATATCTAACATCAAAGGCTTTATTTCAACTTACTACGTAAGTAGGATAAGGGCTTACAGGAAGCAAATCGTGCATGAACAGCGTTACCTTAAAGTAAAAGCGTTGCTCCATGGCAAAGTTCTGATTTGTTAATTCTTACGTATACGCATTGGCTTCTTTGCAGTAAGTCAACTATAGTAATTGAAAGACCATTAGGGAAATATCTACTTTCTTTGATACTTCCTCTATACGTGATTTCTTGGAACAATATAGACACACTAGACGCCGTATTGATTGTGTATTAGCAGACGAGGAAGTAAAAATTAACCTTGTGGAAAAGTTTGCCGCTTTAAACTTGCGATAGTCAAACGAGTCAACGATCTATCGTGAGGGCAAGCTACTTATAGGAAGCTATAATAGTAACGATAATAATTTCCAAATGTGTACGTATATGAGAGATAATGACAGCAACAAATATATAATCCTTGAAATTTCATACGGTACCCAGTATATATATATATATATATATATACTGAGTATCGTACGTAAATTGGGACTAGCACTTTTTTTCGAAATAAAAACAGATATTTCACCGAACTTTTTTATATGTGCTAGAAACCTCATTCTGGTCATGTTTATTCAACGTAACTACTATTGACCGCGATGGCAGCTTCAAACTAGTGTTGTTGTTCAAAGTGTTTCGTTTTTCGTACGCTAATAACGTTTTTATACTGACCGCGCGTCGAGCACCATGCCGGCTAAAACTTCCAACTACGTAAGGAATCAAATCGGTTAGAAATTGCAAAAAGTACGATAAGCCAATTGATAGATGATATTTTCCTGTTCGAAACGGCCTCTAATTTTTGGTCCAGATGTATTAAAGAAAGGCTATTTGGGCAGTTTTCATCGATTTTCAAGCCATTTAGATGTCAACTCTAATCAGGAGTTCCGCGTTGCCTCATGGAAGTCTTCCTCGAATATTCCGAAAGAGACATGAAAACTAGCAATAACGTGGACCGTCGATTTCAAAAAAAAAAAAAAAAAACTTTTTGCCTTGGCGGCCATTCGTCCAGCGCGGAGAAATTGGATGATAGCACTGATAACATATTATTTATACCACGGTGAGAAAAATAACAGGCTTTCTTCCGGTTCCACGAGTGGAAGATAAGAGAATGCTCAGATAAAAGAAGAAGTTTATCTCTAGTTCAGGCGTCATATATATATATATATATACATATACATACGACGCCTTATTTGCGGTAATTCAAGAATTTCTCTACTGTTTGAAATTGGATTATTTAGAAAAAGCCAAGTGCATGTATTGTTGCAATATAAATTTAGTGGTTTCCCAGTGTTCAGAAGGTGTGGGGTCTGCGAATGTGCTTTCTGTTAAATGATTACCGATGTGTGTGAAGCTGGCCTTCTATCCTACCTGATGTACAGCTACCTACCCTCCTTTCCGTTCGTACGATTATTACAGTCAAATCCTTCTTTGCAGGAATCATCTTTGCAGGTCCAAAATGGCTTTCTTTGAAATTTAGCTGCAATAGACGGTGTAATCAACGCTAGTTTATTACATCACCATGAACAGATGCTTACGTGAGCGCTACGGCCGCGCGAACACGGACACTCGTAGATGCTTTTGCATCGACCAAATAAGTCTAAATAAAACTAAATAAGGATCGAGCGCAAATTTATGACAAGGAAATAGTACGAAATCCTACAAATGTTCTATCGGCTGTCGGTGAGAATAACTGGAGTCCTAAAATTTATGTGCTTCTTGATATCATTTACCATACGCCTATGCCGGACACGGATGATGAGCGCCGTTTTGTCCATTGCTATCTCGCATAGAAATGGATCATGAATGATTAATATGATCTACTATAGCTCAAAATATCAACAGGACAGTGCTTTGTGATAAAGACGCTGGCTTCAAAAATGAGCCAGTGTAACGTGGGGATCGAGTTTAAAAATCCCTTCATTGTACGGGTTTGCTCATGTTCGTATCCTCACTTCAACACACAGTTATTTACTTCCTATTTATGTCTCCGTGAATACCATTTGTAGAATATATGGCCAGTCAGAAACACATCATAAACCTAAAAAAAAGACCTAATGCTCATGGGATATTTTGGACTGATTATCAACGGATAGATACTTAGGGAACAGTATCTTATTCAACAAGAATTAAGAAACTATGTGAAGGTACCACTTCTAGCTCGGCACTTCAATTACTCGTTTTCCTGGAGCTGAACGTACGCAGTCCGACTTGCGCCATACGCACAAGACTTGCATAGGGGTAGAGACGTAATCATACAAAACACTACCAACCAATAAGCCTATGCATAAGTTGCACGTAGGTAGTCATGCTTATTGCCCAGATCACGTTCACGTTTCAAGATCGCTGACGTGTAGCTTTTCGTACGTGCATATATTACGTTTTTGCTATTGATTACTGGTCGACTGTTGACTATGCCATAATCTCCTCGAGCAAGGTCACCTATAGCTATTCGCCTATAAAGTTGTATTGGATACGTGCTCAATATGCACAATGGCATGCAGTTCGTTATTAGCCTTAGCTGTCTATTAGAAGATTTGACTTTTTTTTTTACAAAACGGACATATAATATGCATTGAGTTGGACCATAGGAGCTATCTCGCTTGAAATACTTCTTCTTCAGCCTGTCTTCTCCTGTTCGTTCAGCCCGGCATACTTTTCAAGAGCCCATGTCTTCCGTTATTAGCCAGTATTGTTTGCGGTGAGGAAAAATGCAAGGCTTAGTTGAAAGGTAGAGCTTTAGAAATTCGCGTTTTAGACGAAAATGCATATTGAACTTTTGCCTTATGTTTAGTTTTGCCGAAATCAAAAATTGTTCGAAACATTAAAGTTAAATACAGTTAATCAAACTCCTATAAGATCCACCGTTCAATCTAATATCTACAGTACTCATACGATACTATAAGACTCATCAGCATTATAGAAGTCATGTTGAGGCAAGCTTTGTGGGTACCGGATTGTGATTCTTTATGGTAGCGGGACAACAATATGTCGACAACAGTGCTATGGGCTGAGTGGCTGCTTCTGGTTCTTCCGGTGGCTCTGTTGCAAAACCATTAACGACTCTTGTCCTGTTACGCTGTCCGTAGATTATCTCGATTTGATTTCGAGATTTAAGACGATAAATGCCGTACTACTTCAAAGGGTTAATATCATTTGCTACTGAATGGCCTCAAATCAACGTCTGCAGAGCAATAAGTTCAATTGAAACGTTACGTATTCAATGAAAAAGATAGATAAAGTTTCATGCCTCACATAAATCGGCCTGCTAGAAGTTATGACGACATTCGTATGTCAGCTGCACTATTTGTCTATTCTTAAATACTGCATATATAACTGAATAGTAAAGCTGGGCAGAAGATTACCTCTTGACTACGAGTGAAACTACTCTGAGTCCTTCAAGCAACGAGATCTATGTCAACTGCTTCAAGATAATCGTGCCGAGGAAATATAAAATAATGTGAGACGAGTATAGCCTAACAATAAAGTGGAGAAGTTGATAACGCCAAAAATAGAAGAGTAAAACGTTTACCGTCGCTCTCTGAGTAGACGTACCACGCAGATTGATTTTCACAGAAAAACTTGCCACAGGATACATGAAAATATTAAAACTATTCGATCGTCTACGCCATTGCATAACATCATATAACGACAACAAAACAGACTCCAATTTTGTTCACGCTGGAATTGTCACGAAATTATCTTAAACTTAGAAAATATTTACTGTTATTGACCCTTGTCTAAGCGCCTTTACTTTTTTCCGACACGCGCTCGGCATAGAGCACTACTCAATTTAGCAATCCCATACATATTAGCTAGGCATCGATCTTTCTGACATGTCAATTAGATCTTCTTTATGAGAAGATTTTGAGCCGATTCTGGTCAGTGCAACCGAAAAAGATGTTTTGTTTGTCCAATATAGGCCGGTTGAGTGGAAAGATACGGGCCCTAACATGGTACTTGCTAGCCAAACACATACCGGACGAAAGTTTGTCTGTAACAAACGACATTATCGTATGATTTATTTATCTATGGCCTTAAATATAATTAGAATGATAATTTAACTACTGATGTAGTTTAAATAGTAGATTAACGCTGCATATTTGAAGTGAAAAAAACTAAATAATTTTTTTTATCTCCTATTTATTTTTTTCTCATTTCAAGTCAAATGTTTTGTTAACGATCCTAGATAATAACGATA
Source organism: Varroa jacobsoni (assembly GCF_002532875.2). Classification (NCBI taxonomy): domain Eukaryota; kingdom Metazoa; phylum Arthropoda; class Arachnida; order Mesostigmata; family Varroidae; genus Varroa; species Varroa jacobsoni. The sequence goes on from NW_019214603.1 coordinate 43,851, forward strand.
ATAGAGCATTGGGACTTAGTAAATAAAAAGAATGAAATTTGCATAAATTTGGTTATTAAAAATAAATTACAGTTTTAAAACCTCGCTCTAATATTTTATATTAGAAATTCTATTTTGCATTTTGTTAGAGTAAGGTTGCCGTGTCCCACAATTAATGCCTTGCACAGGGTTAACTAATGACATCTTAGAATGGTGTTCCCTAGTCGTAAAGCACTTGGCTATGACCAAAATTCTACATTGATTTTTAGTTACTCTCCACACAGTAACTTAGTAGTTTGAGCAAAAACAAGGCCACAAAAGTTTTCTTTAGCTATGGTTTTTCAACGGAATGCTTTATTTATGTGAATGCTATTATAACTTCAATTTTTTGCCATAGCTAATCTTAGCTTTCAGGCTGATTGACAATTTTTCTCGACCATTTGGAAATGCTGAGTTTGACCCAGTAAACGAAGGTGACCAATGAACGGTTGACGTAGGCGACTCTGAAAAGTGGAACATTATTTTCATCATTACGGAATAACGAACGGAACCCTTAAATAAGGTACCGGGACGAAATGAACCGCAAGACGCCGGCCGACCATTACGTTCGACTCAGACGAGCTGACTAAAGCTGGCAGCTCTCAATAATAGTTAAAAATCGAAAAATACAACAGCATAGCGCTTCCCCGTAATAAAGATCAACGTGTTTCCTACAAATATATATATCCGCTGGGTTCTTTCGATAGTGAGGCGAAGGAAAACAGCAGATAAGAGTATATTAGGCTGAGGTAGAGGAATGTTCACATTTGGGTGACTGAAACAAGGACAGAACATTTAGTGCAACTACCAGAACAAATGCGTAAACTACAATATGTTTTCCTTTTTGTAATCGTTATTATAGACAAATTGCATTGTGAGCCAAGGTTAGGGGGGCTACCATCAACCGGTAGCCGGCGGGAGCTAGTGGCGTTACGAATACGTCGATGGAACATTATAATAGTTTAAATATATTAGAATATATAGTTGACAGGGTAATTTAGGGACCTTTAATGTGCCAGGGGACATCACAGATAAACAAAAGAAATCAGTAGGTACGATAATACGAAACAAGCGGTATAATCATCTCATAGCGGAAGTGGCAGAGAACAGCTGAGTTAGCAAGAATGCATCTTTAGTTTTGTTAAAAACAAGAGAGAGTACCAAATCAGCGTATATCACGTTGTGTTAATAATGAAACGAAGTTCTTACAAGTAATAACAATGCTGCAAGATTTGCTACCGGGCTAGGCCAAGAATCAACGCTAAATGTACAACACGGAACCAGCGGTTTTACGATAGCTAAAGGAACCATGAAAAGCACCCTTGTTCCGGGGGACTTGTTATAGCGAATACGAACGAAAACATGAAAATAGCGAATCATCTCTTGCTGGAGAATCGCCGGATGAAGCTCGCTGAAGACAACTCACATGAGTCACGTCGGAGCATCCTGAAGGATCATTTGGTGGCGAAACGGCTTATAGCAAAGGGTGTACCGAAGAAACCAAAATTTGAGCAAGTGCAGGCGACAACTGTCTCAGAAGAGTCTTCACCCATATGAAAAGTAGTCCAATGTGCTTCAACATATTATTATTACTGGCTGACGAAATTGGATGTGTGAGCACTACGGGAGTACAAAAACACAAGAGGTGAGTCCAGACCAAACAGCCTAGGTCGAAAACCCACCCTTTTTTTACTGTCTTTTTTGACAGTCGCGGAGTTGTGCGTTATGCATTCATGTGAGTGGTTTGACTGTTGTTAAAGAGTATTACGAAGATTTTTTAAAAGACTGCGTGATACTGTCTGGCAAAACAGGCCTGAACGCTGAGAAATTAAGCATCTGGTCGCATCTACTCGTCGCTTGTATCGAATTTTCGGAAAAAAACTTGATATCTGTGCTGTCTCAACCCGCGTGTTTACCAAGTCTATTCCTTAAAAACTCGTTCGTGTTTTCAGAGCTCAAGAAGCGTCTGAATAAAGCTTTGAGACATGGAAGGGTCTACGAGGAAAGGCCACGCTGTGATCTATTATTGCGATCGAGCTCAAAAACTTTAAAGACAGAAAAATGGTGTTACACGAGGATTAAACAAGTGTTCGGCCAGAATTCCTTTAAAGGAGACAACTAGGCTTTGAACGCTTGAGGTATCCGCAGTAAGCACAAAGCATAGTCTCCGGTGTTTTGTCCTAATAGCACAGATACCTTTTTACATTTGTCCTTTATTTCTGACAATATTTCAAGCAAACTTACCAACCTTCTTGGTCAATCGGAAACAGTACGTCCATCAAGTCATATTTTTCTGGACGTTGGAGATGCTACAAGACATTTATACGTCAAGGAAGTTCAGAAATTTTGCTTCAACAAGTTTGACACGCTTTGCTTACTCTACAAGTAAATAGCCTTCTCAGCAACGAAAACAGTTTTAGGACAATTGCTTCGCTATCATCCTTCGGATATAACTGGTTTATGCTTTGAAGAAACTCAGTTTCCCCTTAATTAATTATATCGCCTATAATTGTTTTGTTCCTGCCATCTGGTGACAGCTTATACCTTTACGAGAGAGTCTGTCACAGTGCCCTTCTATACAATGACGTGTTGGAAGCTAGATCCTCGATTAGGACTAACGAAGCTTTGGTTGGGATGAAGCCATCATGCGACAGAGATTCATGGGACAAAAGTAGCTTAAAATATAAAGGTTACTGTACGACCTTGTTGCATTTTTCCTGGCGCTTTAAATTGCTGCGGTGTAAGTCATAGGATGTACGAATTTCTAAGGTTTAAAGGGCACTACTACGCGTAAACAACAATATGCAAATATAAGCAACGCTAAAAGCGGCTTCAGTATGAGAATTATAATAGTACAGCTTATTGAGCCGAAGAATAAGAAAACATGTGGAATTTGTGCATGTAAAGTCTAACAATTTTAGTCGCAAGATTGTTGCCATAATTGTGGCATAATCTATTTTCAGCTGCACATTCGAAGTTACCAAACATAACCAAATACTAAAATGGTACTGACAACTTAAAAAATTTGAAAGCTCGACAAGCCGCAATCATGAATGGACCCAGAATCTTGTAATTGTGCAACTCGCTCTCCTCGGATTTTACTTTTTTACCCCGAAAACGTAATGTACCGTGTTAATGAAACTTGAACGTTCTTCATCTCCCACATCCATCTCTATATTCACCATTTACCTAAAGATATCTTATGACAAATTATTTATCGTGGAATATATATATATATAAAGAGAGAGAAGAAAATAAAAAAAACCCTCGTGGTAATTGACCTTATTTCACATTTATCAAAGTAGCCGTAGATACTCAAGTTGTTGCAATAGAGAGCGGACCTAAGCATGCAACGCATTTCTAACAAAGATATCCTGATGCAATGTCTACATTTGCAACTTTAACTGCTCAAACTTTTCGCAGAGATAGTTATTTTTAATTAATGTATAAGCCGTTATCATCAATAATCTTCTCTCATTCGCATGGTAAAATTGCTATTTCGCTGCTGGAGAAGTCTGCAATGCGAAAGTTCATGATATTGCAGAAGGAAATTCGGGTATAATACTAACATTTGAACTACTTTCACATCAAAAAGTTACCAAGTTTTTGAAGAAAAAAGATGGTAATCTGTGAGACCAATGTATCTGGTAGTAAAGGTGGATGACAGACTTTAGGATCCTGCAATTCACCATCGTAGCTCTTCCAGCGTAAGGTTGAGCGTTGCCATACAGCTGGAGCACTTTACCTTTGTTCACTCACTCTGGCTGATTAATGCAAAATTTTATCACCGTAATACCTTCCAATTACACTTTAGCCGTAACCGTAGGGTCAGGATTGATGAAAGTGTAGCAAATAATACCTGCATCAGGCCTTCGCAACTGTTTACCGTGACGTCTTCTCGGTTCAATTACATCCGTCCACTTACGTTATCGTTTGCAATTCTATCTTCGTAGAGGATCCATCTTTCATCACAATGTAAAAATGGACAATTGTTGTAACGTAACAGCCACAAAAATTAAGTCTTTTTATTTTCGTTGAAATCATGCGGCGCCTATTCGTTTATTTTTTTTCGGCTAATTCGTCTGACTCAGGTAAACAACGGTACGATATTTTAGACAGGCCAAACATAAGTGCGGTAGGTTTCACCAAACGTAAAAATAGACGTGTGATACACGTTTATCTTAAGGAAGATAGGTGAACTTTCATCACAGCTTGTTCAGTTTTACAGAAAGTATTTCTCGATACCCATTTTCGAGATCCAAATTTTCTTTTCGGAATTTATTTGAACTGACGGTGTTTCTAGTAGTAGAACTTTCACCTTATTTCGAAGATTTCGAAGTCGTATTCGAAAACAAGTGGAATTATCTGATTTGCCTGGTAAAGACCCGTGTGAGTATATCCGAGTAATCAATTTGAAATTTCTTCACCCCTTGTATATGCTGCATGCGTGTTTGTGTATCTCTGTTTTTTTACTACCCCTGAGTTACTAGCTCTGTTCCTCCTAACTTTGAGGTTAACAGCTTTACTGACTAAATACACTGGTAACTAATTTACTCGCTTGTAATGAAATTTTCTATTCCTGATACATTTTGTCGCTGAACTCTCCTATCAACTATACTCAATTACGTGATCTCTTTATTCGACGAAGCCCTAAAGGACAGAGTTTCGGAACAAGCTATTTGCTATATTGTACACAAATAATTTGTGAGTGGAATTTCAGGACCCAGCAGTGTCTTATACAACATGCGCCAGCGGTGTTACTCTGTGATTCTTACCTGGAATTCACGCTTATTCCTTTTTCTATGCAGTTTGTTGGATATGAATAGCAAGCAAGCAAGCAAGCATAGAAGAAAATAACAAACGTAAAAAACACCAGCCTAAAGTCTAGAGTCCTTTGCGCTGCACTTTCGAGGTTTGTGAATCAGGCCAACACGTTCCTGCGGTTTTGTACTTCTTCCTCAAACGCTCAAGTGATAAGTCTCACTAGTTCGTAAATTTTGTGCACCTGTATTTTAATACAATTATGACCCAGTACCGGAAAACGCAAAACGCTGAAAACCCACCAAAAATGGATTAACTATTTAGGAACGAGTTCAAAAAAGGCAACAACCTATTGTATTTTAGACCTGAACTAACTCTATAGCATTATAACGTAGTGTTATAGGAACGGTATTAAGATACCCCTGTCATAAACGTGGTGCAAAGTTAAATTTGCTCTTTATTACGATCATTTGTGTATCTCCTCTTACTTGAATCAATGTAAAATTAGTTTTATTCAACTGTTTACTTTGCATGCGTATAAATGATCTACAAAAATACATTGTTTTCCATTTCACTTTTGGGCATGATCAGAAGCCTTAGTCTTCAGTCATCGGACACAAACTCTGTGTGGCACGCTGTTTTTATGACCACAATATGTCTAAATTGCTCTATAATCCATAAATTTGCCAGATGAAATAGGAAATGCCGTCTGATGTCATCCGTTTGCAAATAGCAAACGCATGAACTCGTTGCATTATTAGTAGTGACTTACTGTGATATTAAGGATGTATATAATAAAAAAAAAAAAAACAAACTTGCCCCTAATATTCGGTATAGCTCTATTTAATTTACTTACAGTTCGCCGGGTTTGCAGATGCTCAAGTAACAGTATTCGTTGAGATGCAACTCTTCTTACAACAACGAACATGCCACACGTTACAATACCGCTATTGAGCAACTCTTTACTCCTGTTGAGAGGCACAGTGTATAAGCAAGACCTGACTTTCGGGAGCACTAGTGTAGAAGTCGTTTTCTGCTTGTGTCCCGTTCTTGCCTTGCATGTCACACTGTTGGTCGTCGAGCAGGACTCCGCCAGCTGAAACAGTACATGGTCCTGAAGTATCACTAGTACAAGAAAGTTTCCTTGGAGGAAAGGTCTACACGATGTATCTTTGTGTCAAACCACCTCAATGCAGCCACTGATAGTATGGCAGCTGACGCCGTTTACCCCCCCCCCCCCCCCGTCAGGAAGCCTATTCTGAGTGATTGCAAAAGCTTAGACTGAGCTAGAAACAAGAGTCTGTTCTTACGGAAAAGGAGTAGAGTATTACTAGCGTATTGTTGGATGGCCGTTTTTAATGGTGCAACTCCTATTTCCTGACCCTTGCTCGAGTTCGTTAAGGGAAAAAACCCAGAAATGGGCGTACTTCGTAGGATATTGATTGCAACAGGCTAAAACCAATTGTCTTCTTGATAGTGATCTGTTCTGAGAAATTAGCTTTTATCTAGGGTCGTTCTCGGTGCAGCTATCTGCGTATCTGTGCGTGTTAAGTACAGACTTTAAGGTAGCATAAAAAGGGCTATAGTAAAGACATTATTATAAGTTAGCGGAGAATTTCTACCGTTTACTCTTATTGTTTGTACTTCTGTTACTTTCGTGCCTAGTACTAGTACCACTACATAATATATGATATACCGTCCTTTGGCTCTAGATATTTTCGTGCCCGCCGAAGAAGATATACTATAATAACAAGTGGGTGAGACAATGCGGGAATGTTGGTAACAAGTTATTAAACTTCTCGGGGCCGCCAACCAAGCTAATAGACGAAACACGACCAGATTAAGACGAACGTAGCAGAAAGATCAGTAACAACTAGCGATAATCCGCCGTATATGCCAGAAGTGGTAGCAACATAGTGGAAATCGGGTTACCTTGAGTGTGGTTCAAGTAAAGGCCACGAAGTGCCAGTGGAATTCAGTATGTAAATAAGAGCCGCCTACAAAAACACACAGGTAATATCACGCGGAGTTCAGAAAAAGGGGGCTAGAAGCGTTAATCACCGTGTTATGCCAGTTTGCTAAGAGCATAGGCGGTCATTTGTCAGAAACAATGACAGTCGTTGGTGTCTTTGGTTCCCCGGGTACCTATAGAGTTACTTGTGTAATAGTTAAAAAAAAAAAGGAAGGAAGGACAAAAGAAGGGTCATATGGAAGTAGGGGTAATGCAATATACGTATTAAAAGGACATTTATCAGCCAGAGCGTGAATGTACTCGTCGCAAACAGAGAAGCCATTAACACTGTCTACTAAGGGGGAGACTGAAACGCCATCACAACAATAGCGGAGCAAGGAGGTGCAATACAAATTTGCCCGAAGAGGACAAGAGGTCAGATATAATTGCTGTCAAACAAGATAATTTATATAATTGTAACAGAATCTTATGTTCTAAAACAAAGAAAAGTTGTTTGCTCTAGGATAGTTTTTTTTTTTTTTATATAGAGCCCCAGAGCTCCCGCGTTATTCTACATGTATATTGGTACCACTTTGTCCGTATTATTAAAAATAAGTTTGCGTTATAAGAGGTTTTAGAAGGAAAAAACTGTTACGACATTTTATAACCTGAAAACATTTATTTAAGACAAAGAAAATGAGATGATCAACGAATCAAAATGAATTAAAAGATAATTATGATATTCAAAGAGTGACTGAAAAGAATGAATATTTGCAACGTAAAACACCAGGGCAGGCAATGAGTAATGCAGAACTCGTTGAAAAAAAACAACAAGATATTGAAATCGTAACCTTTGATCAATTGTATCATTAAAAAGCAATGGAGAAATAACCAGAACCTGATTGCAGTGCCTAGATACACAAGTGTTTGACACTCAAAAACGCCTTTAATAACATTTGTATTATTTTTTTCGTGAAATCACAGTGCTATTGGTTATATATGAACAATTATATAAATGGGCAATTTTATTTTATTATATGAATGGGTAATCTTCTCAAAAATCTAAATGAAAAATTAGAAAAACCAATCTTTTTGTGACAACGGCTGACGGTAACTGATACAGGAGTGTTTGACAATTGTTGTGGAAGGGCCAGACTAATACAGTTAGTAGAATATCTGCGCCAAGGTATCTAATATTTGAAACATGTAACGTAGTTATTGTTATATATAAGATATTATGTTATTATAATTACTGAGATCGGGTTCAACAGTTTGCGAGCAAGAGTCGAACGAGACCAAACTTTGATCTGCAGGTTTGGAAGCTCCTTAAGGTGGTTGAATTGAGCCATGATAACATTCGCGGATCTCTTTGCCTTTATCGGAAAAGTCCAATTAGTCAGGCTGTAGTGCGACTATCGAACTTCAACCTTATCGTATATGCAGCCAAATACACCGGGACAAACCGTCCCTTAAGAGAATCTCAATGAACGGTTTTATTTGGGAGAGGATTTATGTTCTGACCATTTATATCTAGCTATTCAAACTGATGCTTATTCTTTCGATTATTTTTATATAATTAGTTTTAGATAGTTTCAATCATTAGATGTATTGTGATTTCTTGTAGTAGATATTAAGAGAGAGATATACACAAGTGACTATGAGATGCTTTATATTAGGATGAGCGCTTCGCAGTACGTGGGTCTCACGACATTCCACATAATACATTGTGTTTTCATATGCCAGACATTACGTGCGTCTGCACGGTATGTACTGGACTATGACTCAGATGCCATGCGGTACCGTGCATCGCCGTGCCTTCGCTAAGCAGTCTGTCTAGCCAGATGCATATATTTTAAATGATTATCTTCATATGGTCATATAGTAGAATCGTATTTTCGTTTTTCCTACATCTAACCAATATAACATGCATATAATAGACAAACGTATACGCTCTTAGAAAAAAAAACTCATGTGAAGATCGTGCGGCGTTAGTGTGGTCAGCCCTGAATGCCAATGTTCAATGACTTGCGGGTTCAAGCACGTCATGCGTTCACTTCATAGATGGTATACAAGTACAACAAAATATTGATACAAAAATGTATTTGAAATCAAGATACAATTCGATCCCAACTCTCCTTCGAGGAAACAGCTCGAGCCCCTCTAACTACAAATAATGTCCAGCGATATAATGACACGACCCTGTTAGATTGGTACAAAGCTGTGAGAAAAAATGGGTGTCGGTTTCCGAAAAGTTAATCCGTATCCGACTTCGTCAAATTTCGACGTCAACATGCTCTATAAAAAAAAAAAGTATAATTGATTTTGGGTAGATATAGTAATACGAGAAAGTGTGTGTCGAAGTTACATTTTAACATATCCGTCTAATCTTTAATTGGGATCGATCTACCACATCAGTGAACAAAAAGCAAACAAAGTATCTGTGCCCAGAAGGCTGTCATGATAGACAAAAAAAGAAACAGAAAAGACTCTTCAAAGGATAGTAAATTGAATTAGATTGTTCCTTAGGGAGTGGGGTAGTTAGCTTTCCGAATGGGGTAGCAAGAAACAAGTGGAAACTAAGTAAAAAAGAGCGAAAAAATGCTAGGAAGCACTTGTCATTGTCGTGGGACCACTGGGCTGGGTGAGTACAGTCTAGATAGAAAGGTCTAAGGCGTCTCTACCGAACTCACAAAGGACAAAAGAAAAAACTTATTCTCCGTGCGCAAAATAAGCACTGTTTCTTGGTTGCCCGACAAATCGTTGCCTTGACTTCCATTTACGTTTGGCTGCGGCCTTAACACGGCAGGACTACTTTCTTTTGTCTGTAGTTGACCCCGCAGTACATACGACTACGAGGCGAGGAATTCTTACTGAAGCCAGTCCATAACACAATTTTGTGGAAACCCAGACTCCGTAAAAGGTTCCGATATTCTGAGCAGGAGTTGGCTAGCGTAATTTCTATAGACTCCTTCTCGTTCTCTCCTCTCAACTAGAATCAGTTGTGAACTACGCTGTACTATGAAAGGGTAATCACAAAAGATAGAAAAAAACTGGCGTCGTAGTAGCTAGCGTAAGAATACCACCAAAATTCGAGTATGAAAAGCATGTTTTCTCTGACAGCAAGCTATATAAATCAGGGATCACATTTTATATTTATAGCCTGGACAGAGTACAACCTGTCGTTTTTTTCAAGAAGGTTAGGATTTTACAATTTATATACGACCCGATACAACAAAAACAAGGCGTTTTCGTGTAAGGGAAACGTGGAGCGCAGCCCTGATGGTTGAATCTAGTCCGTTGAGACCGCTACCCATTAAATCTCAATTTCTCTTTCATGCTTCACTCGTAACCAAGTCGGATCTTCTTTCGATAGCATTATGGATTGGCAAAAGAGAGTGGTATGTGCCATCGGATTAACAGGGGGGGATCACCTCGGTATAGCTGCCCACCAGACTATATAGGTTAGATCCCTGGCAGCGGGAGTTGGAAGACGTTCACCTTGATTACGTACCCGGCATATTAGCATGATCTTTCTCTTTTGAGATTCTGCTCAGTCCGACTTTCAGAAGTCAATTTTTTTCTGTAAGGAACACTTTGTCCGGCCTATTTCCGCTTGCGCCGGCACCCTCAAAATGTGCATATGTAGCTCACACAGCCCCTTAGCCCCCTGTCAAAGCTTTACCTTGATCTTGTTATACAAACGTTGATATGCTTATGTCCAACAAAGCAAGTGGGATCTAAAATATCACTGAAAAACTTAAGAAATACACTTTAAATCCCAATAGAATTTAAATTCCTACAAAAGTAATGCGAAGGCGTTTGCGAAGCTAGAAAGAAGTTTACAACTTCTTCTTAAATATGTAAGCTTCATACTACCACAGGGAAAATATTTTTTTCTCCTTTTTTACTCTTATTCACAAAAACGATGTGCGTTAATGCTACCCCTCATTAAAAAGCGTTTGTACCAATCGAAGCAGTTTTCCCATATTTCAGTTTACAATCAAAACTATTCCCTACTACTTGTGACGATTTCTGAAAAAAATTATACAATGCGAGCACGACAACTAAACAAGAAGGGGCAATTTATCAATGTTACCCCAACAAGATAATTCGAAAATCGTCGCTAACGAGTGTTCAAGAAAAGTGCCATAGGACACCATATGAAAAGTTTGCCCCATACATGGTTAAACATCTCAGGAGAAGACGTGGTATAAGATTAAAAAGTACGTTAAGTAACTCTAATTCCCAATATATAAGTATTACACAGGCCGCAAAGTGCTCCAATACACTGATAGTGGTCGCATGATATTAGCTCATTGGAAACCACGGCAAAATGCCAACATCAAGAATTTCGCAGACACATGGGAGTGGAAGGCGCTAACTGAGTATTGATTTTGGCTAATAGTTACACAAAATAATAATACGATTAAATCTAAAGTAGAACAAAAAATCTAATATTGCTTTCTGATTCGGTCTTTGGCTCGATCTTTTCGAAGCGAAAAAAAAAAAAATAGTCAGCACGAGGGGCGAGCGATAACCACAGTTCAGTAGGAACTAACTAGACACAACAAAATTCTCGAAAATAAATGTTTTTTTTTTACTTTTCGTGGAAGACAAATTGTCTGACACCGCTCTTCCGTCCCAGCTCACACAGGCGCCATTTGTCCAAAAATAAATTGATAGAACGGCCCGCAGCCACCTGGGCAACGACGTTCGCATAGAGATGTCTAACCTCTCTCTTCTCTACGCTAAGCTGACCACAAAAATAGAAAGTAGCTGAACCTGGCCGCGTACGTCAAGCAGATGTCTTCTGCCCTAGAAAACCATGGCAATTGAGCTATGGAGCGTTTTTTGCTACTGTCCATCTTCTATCTATCTTCCATGAACTCTCATAAAGGAGACAAAGTTTCGACTTTTGGATTCGATAAGGATCGACAGATCGAAGGGGTAGCTAATGTCCATTGAATGATTGATAATGCGACCTTTCAGTGGGACACACAAATGTAATTGGTAAAACGAAAGCAAACAAATAACGAATGTTATTTTTACTAACCTGTTTTATCAGGTAAAAGGAATGGTCTCCAATTATTGTAACTGTATAAAGAGCAATATAATTTTTTTTGCGATTTTTGCTAATTTATCTTAGCAGATCTTACGATATTTAGAAAAAGCATATTTAAAAACAAAAAAAAAATAGTTTGTGTTAAGTGCTTAATAAAAAGCTTACTACAAATAATTATATAGACAAAAATCGGCTGAACTGGTTCTGGTTCGCAGCATACGAAGTGCTGATCTGTATAAGAATTTAGTGTACTTTATCATTGTTTTACAATTACACGTACAAACCTTTAGTGCTTTAGGCGAAACGTAAATATGATATTGTTGCATCCTTAACACGTCACTGTATGCATACCTGCTTGTAGAGTTTTTATGCAATATTATATTATTTACTTTATTTATTTAGCACGTAAACTAGCCGTAAGAGATCATATTCGCTTTACCGGAGATTCTCAATTGACAACGCGTGCACGAGGTCGTTTATAAATAGCAGAAGAATTATATATTCATGGGCGGATCGCATCAAATGCTCGTAAAGAATCAGAAATCCATAAGCCCTTTACGCGAATGAGCCTGCCACAAAGGCATATTTTTTCTTTGTTCACTCTTGGACACCCACATCTCCGAGCCTGCGGATATTACCTTCTAACGTTACTCTACTCTAGACATACCTCGTACATGCACACCGTTCATCGAACAAGAATAGCTGGTTCCAAAAAGAACATGGACCAATGCGAATAGGGACTATGGTAATAAATTATTTTCGACAGACAGGACTGAACTCAGTATGAACATAGAGCTGAGGGATGTAAAAGGCGCGATACACACATGTTTTTTCATCCTTTGATGTTGTGTGCCTAGTTTCAAGAGCTCTCTGTGCTTTTACCCCTAACTTACAGATTTCTGTCTATTTGGCGGCCATCTGCTACATCTTTAGCCTCCTTCAGCCTCTTATGAGAAAAACGATTGTTCCTGATTAGATAGCCTAAAAATTCTGATCTAATAGTGCGACCCCGAAGGTTAGCTAGAGCTACTAAAAGCTCGTATCGAGGTTCACAGGATAACAAACAAAGTTGCCTTGATGACTGTTTATCACCTAAGTAGGCCAAAGATGACAGCAATGTGCATTTCTCTCACTATTCGCTAATGAGTCTTCGTTTAGCTGCAGCAAGGACACAGTCATTGATCATCCAGCCCCCGGGTCCTATCCTGGAAGATCTATCATGATTACAGACCATAAAAACAGCCACAGTTTCTTCCTGTTCTTTACAAACAAGCATGGAACGCCTTTTTCCGAAAGTACAATATTGAAATAACGTAAAATATGATGAGGAATTCAGTCTCCTAATGGCATAAACAATGAAAGCAATGTCATGTTAGCTTGACCTTAGATACGAAAAAAATTCTAATATTAATAATAATATTAACGGAACTTCCGTAAGGTGTATTTCCTCATTTTTTGCTATTCAATAATTTGTAATCAATGACTGGATTTCATCGGGACCATCTGCCATCAATTGAAGCTGTGGTGTGTGTCATATACCCAAAATACTTTTTTTTTTTTATCTTTTTAACCTAAAAACATTTGAGATTCTTCAGGCACGCCGTACTCAATTCAATTTAATGCCCTCATTGTTTACATGACTCCATTCATGCTAAAACTATAGGTAGACTATATAAACCTGAAAAATGAAAACCTGTACGGAAAAAAAGCCAAAGTTTTTCAGTGAGGACTTTACAAAAATATCCGATACGAAGAACTTATCAGTCTGATAGATATCGCCAATTTAGATGTAAGCTATGTTCATACAGACTTAGAATAACTGGCCCTAGTTACTCTTTGAAATATTATTGGACTGTACGGTTTTTCAAAACACATCTTGATCTACTGCAAAGGCAAAATGTAATTTTTAAGCTTTACGATAGGGATGTATTACATACATTTATTCAATGATGCAACGTTATGTAAAGTTTCCGCATAGAATAGCTCCTATTTTACTGTTCCGTCATCTCGATTTATAAAAACGGGTATCTCCTTTGTAAGTTGACCTAACAAACTATGCCTATTTTGTTACTCAGCTTTGCCTGTTAAACTCAGGGACGTGTGAGATGGTCTAGGATATACAATGCCACCGGGGGATACTACAACCATGTGACCTATAAAGGCTACCACGGTTAGTTTTACAAAAAAAGCAAAATTATTTTGAGCACAGTCCGATCAAACTATTGCCTGTTTACAATACACGCATGACATTGAAGAGCCAAAGGTAGCAGATAGGCCTACTAAATATAGTAGTATTATGCTCAGTATTGTTATCGTTATTTGTCCGTAGCAGCTATCAAAAGGCTTGTAAACTTGCTTCTCTTGTTTTTGCTTATTTACAAAAACAGACCATTCTGGTTCCGTGGCTGATGAGAAAAGTTGGACGAATATGAGAGATCGTTGTTAGGAAAGGAGCTGGCTCATCTACCGGAACGTGCCTGCCCTTGCAATACACATAGATAGGAGAAACTGCACTTTATACTTCAACTCTTCTCGATATCTTCTTTAGACCCTCTCTTTTTATGCGATTTCGTCTGCTCCGTTTTCACTCTCTCATCCAGTCGCTATATGGTCTAGGCGACTATGAACGAGGTCGTGCAAAACATAACCACCTAATATGCGCTTTCACTAAACGACGGCGCACCATGAATTCAAAAACAAACACATCAAAGTGACGTAAACCATTTCAGTAAAAGACCGCAAGGTCTATTCCTCCTCTGTAACACGTAAGAAATGATGTTTGTTGTGATGCTTTACCTATGGTGTCGGTAGCATGTAATGAAGGGTACGCAACATTGGTACGAAAAAGGCCAACTCGAACATCCGAAAGTGGTCGGGAAAAAGTAGAGTACATCAAGTTTCGTTAGTGAAACTTATCTCCTAGTTTTGTTGTTAGAATAGTAGGTGGCCTTCGAACGTGGCGTGACGGAGTATCAGTTCGGTCGTTTTAACGCCGACCGAATAATCGTCAGCGTGACTCAGGGCAGTATTCAACGCGGAGCCACCAAGAAGAATAAAACCATCGTCTGAATATGTAACTAAAGTCTACAATACACGCAAGCTGCCTGAAATTATCAACCCCAACCCGTTCATTCATCGCGAGTCCCTTTTGCTTTTACTGGCATGAAGACGTATTGATTTTTTGTTTCTGTCCAAAGTCTCTATTCGGCGTAATAAAACGTTCTATTTTGACAACATTTGGTGGAAGCTATAATCTCTACTTTACTCAGAAAAATAGGCAACCTCGAAACGATAGGGACCTGTGAAGATATTCTGGTTCAGCTTTGAAAGCTCTGCTGTAGCGCAAATTCACGAGTCTACTCAATGACTGTTAGGCCTAACAATCGGCTTGAGTAAAAACGACTGTCCTGAAAAATTAAGCATAATGACAGGAGGAAAGATGATCGTGCTAATAAACCCGCTAAAATTCAATGAATAATATCGCTATTGTTATCTAAGGCCCGAGCTCGAGTACGCGCGCGCGCGCGTTCTGGTGGTATGTAATCTTCATTGAGTCTCCGTAAATGCAATAACGCCGAAGAACGAATCACAATAGCCAATAAAATATACGAACATAATGTATTAGTTAAATCAGACTCTAAATCTAGCGTACCTCTTTACTAGTTGTTTTAAATGCCGTCGATAAGAACTATTTGTCTAGACCTTACGCAAAATACTAGATTGCCCAACTGCACAAAAGAAAGCTTTATCTAACTTCTTGAGTCCTTGCCTTGCTACGTTCACGTTTTCTGTGTAACGACCAATAGCGATATGCTGACAGGAACCTAAACGCCAGAAGAACTAATTAAAGGATCCGTCCCTTACTTAGCTGTAAACGTTTTGCAACAGTAAAATGACACGATAAGCTCACCGAATTGGTCTAAGATGTGGAGTTCCAAAGGTCTTGAGGAACACGTGGCCCAGAAAAGCGCTATCACTCTTGTTGGTTCGTGTTAAACTAAGCAGAGGAATGATAAATGAGAAGGCGGTAGTTTTGCGGACTCACGCAACGTGAGCCGATCCGTCGTCCACGGATTAGATCCTTTTGGTAGCTTACTTAGGATAGGAACGCGTCTGGCGTGCCATCAACCTCTTTCCCCTCGGAAAGTAGGAGAACTGCCTGAATTTACTATATATTTCCTTTTAGCTAGGCTATGACTTCCAATGCCTACATTCCAGTAGTGTTCCCAAAGGGCTACTTGATTATACTAGCTATCCCTAAAAATGTCAAAGAATAGGAATTGTCAGGGGCACGCCCTTTGAGGGAATTTAAAGGCAAGACCTACTTCAGGCTGTGATTCCAGACCTAACTTTCGCAGTAGCGTTTAAAATAGCCAAGAGCGAAGAGCAATAAGACACTCCAGGTGGAGGACATAAGAACTAGCCAAAGTTTGAGTGTTATTTTTTTATTAAAATATCGTATTTTTTAGGGAAATATCAGATAGGGTTGTATTATATGATGTTTACGAATTGATTTTGAAAAAAAATAGCTCATCAGGTTTCTAGAAACACAGAACTTTTTTGAACACATCGAACACGCTAAGCACTCTAGGAGGATTTTAAACCAGGTAACGCTAAGCGGGGAGTAAAATTCACGGATAAATCAAACATATAGCTAAACTCAGCATGTATGCGCATGTATATGTATAATTCTACAACATCGTTCACTTCTAAAAGACATTACTCAAGAACTGCCGAATAGAGTTGATTCCACAATCCACGCTTCTATCTCTACGGAAACCCAGAACCATGTACCAGTAAATATGGAGCAAAGCCCAAGGGAACCTAGTGAATTATAAAAAGGTCTTTACGGTGGCACTCGTTTCAAGCCCAAAAGTAGGTGTTACTGTATAAGTGAGTCAGAACATAACCATCAACGTAATGGTTGAATGTCTAAATTAAAAACATTTCCTTTAGAAAAAGTCATACTTGAAACGTTCAAGGAGCTAGCGGTTATTAGAATAGCATTTATCCATTTGGTCCAAATAGAAAGTTTCCATGAAGTTTATGATTTAGATAAACATTTTGAAAATTCTTCAAAAACACTCAAGCACAAATAAATACTTGGCTTTAGTTCTAAATATGTCGTCTTGTGTGTGTTTACATCGAGTCTATAGCTGATATATAATGCTGTTTACTCAGTGATTTCTGTGATACAGATAAACTTCGATAGATGCATTTTGGTTTTTTTTTATATCATAACTGTCTAATTGTGTTCAATAAGCTCCTGCATGCACTCATTTTTATATATTTTGATTCATTTAAACAACCTAAATTATTTGAGTTTTATGTGCGGATTCACCATTTGATTGATCTATAATGATTACTCAATTTTTAACTAAACTTACATTCTACTTTCAGGCTCCCATTGATCTATAGTTGAAAAACTGTCTATTAGATCTTGGATCGGGAAACTGCGATAACTCTCCTTGTAGCTCGGCAGTACTTTATGCCTTGTTAAAATGGCATGTTCACCATTGATTGCATATAGAAGAAGAAAGAGAGAAGAAAATACAGTTGTTTTAGGACGAAAAAAACTAAGTGAAACATTAATAAGGATAATTACAATTTTTCAAATCAGCCATTACTAGCACTACCTAAGCCGCGCGCACCTAAATCGCAAGAAAGTTACCTTTTTAGATAGAAAAATAACACAATATAACAAACAAATTCCTGTTTACCCACTAAAAATGGCTATGGACAAACGGATTCTAACAGCGACTAAAACTGGCGAAACAAAAAATTTCTCATTTAGTATTTTGTCTATATATATATAGCGTACTTTTTTATATATAATAGGCATTACTTACTTGATAGAATATTCACTATAGGTGTAATAAATGCTTCCATATGTTCGACGTTTCCAATTCTAGCTTTCTAGTTCCTCATTACTAATCGATCATCTGAAGTGGATGACTGCAAGCAGAACTTGGCGTAAGCTCTATCTCATTCTACTCTAGAGAACTTTAAAAAAACTATTTCAGTAAAACTATTTGCACATCTAATGATAGGCGACGGTTACGCTTTATATTCCCGCGTTTGGTGACCATGTAGCAATATGAATGGATCTAACAACAATATAATAAATCTAAGTATTATTAAAATTGCTCTTAACTTTCATTCTAGCTCGACTGCGCTTCTGCCTCAGGTATGTTTTTGACTTGGTCAAATAAAAATCGCCTAAGTTTGATAAGAGATACTTGCATATAGGTCGAAGGAAGGAACTTAATTATAGAAAATAATTACCTTCACAGCCAGTGGCTATTAGCTCTTAAAATAGGGCAGATACAACTAATTGGAAACCAAGCACGCCGTCTTGCAGACTCGCTTAAAAGATCAATATCAGCCACCAAGGCCAGCCAGGCCAAGCAATTTTTCAAAAAATGCCAAACGTATTCGAATTATTAGTTATTTTCTGTTTATACATCTGATCATGACTAACATGTAGGTGTCTTTGAAAGTTCGTACTGTTTCCGTCACGCTCCTATAGAAACGGGTGTATCAGAGAGTAAGTGCACCACTTGATTATTCTTAGACCAATGACGTCTTAAGGCCCCTTCTAGGAAACTAGGTTTCGGTCTCTAGGGGCGCTAGGCGCACAGCAGGCACTCTTCCTCTATATGAGCTTTGAAGAACCTCGAGCTTGGGATTAACGTACTGCTGAACTACGTTAGTATTCCAGGTATTTTGAAGTTTATTCGTTCAGCTGGCAAGCATTGGGGTCAGGTGGTAGGTTGTCATAAGTAAGCTTCCGCTAGATAACCAGAATATAGGCAGTAAGGCCAGCTAAGACGCACTGTAGGTAAAATCAGTTCCTCTGATTTTGGAAAAAAGGATCGTCCGTATATATTAGGATTTTACCTTTTTAAATGCTTGCTTTGGATCTTTCTTAAAGCGTCCATGCTCTCTAGGTCGTGTAGTAGTGGGCAAAAGTTCTCTGAGTTGCAACAAACGTATGGCAAATGCTTCTAGAATTTGATCGATTTTCAAAGAAAAGTTGTAAATGTAATCCACTCAAAAGATAATGCATAACACGTAGGATGATACAGAGAAAGCCGAGTACAAGGAAGACAAAGATTTCAGGAATTAAACCGTTGCATACAGGTGACACATATGTATTTTAGTAATGTACGAAAAAAATAAAGAAAAGCCCCGCAGAGCGTCAGGTCCAGGGGCGACAGTAGGAGTGGTAGGCCAAAAACGAAGATAATAATGGTAAAAGGCAACAAGAAAAAATCAAGAAGAATATAGAGATGAGATACCGATGTAAGCTGTATAATGCGTCGCATGCAAAATGATATCCTAGGATATCTAATGATACATTAAAATATCTTAGGAAGTCGAGGGATATCGTAAGTCATCATAGGAAAGAATTGGAAGGGAGGATGCCTGAATGGAAGTAAGGACCTCGTCAATGAAAACGTGTATATATACACATTATGTATATTGGCAGATCTATACTAGTAACACTATGTCTGTTACTGGCAAAACACCACGTTTTACAGCATCGCCATAACTTTCGTGTTATAATCCAATGAACACCTTTGTCAATCAATATCTAGTGGACAATTCAGAGATGCAAAACGGTAAGTCGTGAAATACGAATGGAACGAGACTGAACTTTTGACTGAAGACCCGCTTGAAACACGTAAAACGACATCGTTTATTACGTTTAAATCAGACCCAGACCCACGTATTATACACATCAGCTACTAATTTATTTAAAAGAAAATTATTGACTTATATCATTCGACCTTTTCTTCCTTATCAAAAACATTCCAAAATATACTTCGGGTTATATACACAACATTATATAAAGGCTAGGACATTCAAACGCGAAAAAGTTCTGACAAGTCATTGGCCGCAACAGGCGCGAGTTCACTCATTGTACTGGGTATCAAAAGAAGGCCAGTTTCTTCTAGCACGAAAGTGGAAACTTATCTTAGCGAGAAACGGTGCGTCATTTGTGGAACTTTTACGAGGGCCAGCTATCGTTGTGTTCACAGAGAAAGAACTTCCGCCAAGATTAAAAACTTTGTTTAGAAACAGCCTGTGAAAATCCGCAAAGGACTGTCCTAGTAAATCGAACGACCCTTTAAAGGGATCAGACTTAAAGCGCTCAACAATTCACTGAAATTATCTAAAAAGCCTACATCTCTCATATGGAAATTAACAGCTAGTTAAAATAATTGCAAAATATCATTCTCTATTGAGATCAGATAAGTTCTAGCGATTTTGCGCTTTTCGTAATTAGCCATATAGAGTTTTGTCTTTTTTGCAACCTTCGGTCTGTTATCGGCCGCTAATTAAACACCGCGAGAATTTTTTTTTCATATGTTCCGCGTTTTAACGACACTTTAACGAGTTTATACCTACTGATATCGCTTGTCACATGGTTATTGCTGAAAGCCATTAACGTGTTAATATTTTTACAATCACTAGTGAGTGACTAAAAATGTTATTTAAAACATTTCGTTCGGATATCTATTCTTGTTCAGATCCATTTTGTCTGTAGTACCAGCGCTTTATTATCAACTGTTTATCCAAAGTACTCGTATGTTATTTAATTATAGCGCATTTACCGCCTAAAACATCTACTACCCATGTTTAACATGCAGCATATTCTAGCCCGCAAAAATTGTATGGAGCTGACTGCAATCTAGTAAAAACCTCGTTGACAAATCTGCAAGTACAAGACTGAATCAATTTGTTTGCACTCTGCAGGATTTCAACAGTCCATTTAATGGTCCTAAATGCCCTTAGTCGCCTTCTTCGTGATGCCGCTGGTAGCACGCAATACTTCCTTATCTATATGCTTGTGTATTCATCATCGTCACATATGTAGTGCTTCAAAAAACGTGTTAGAGATAAGTTTGAATTTTTCTTCCAAGTACTAAACGAGCATATATAATAAATATAAACCTCTTGACGTGCTACATTATGTGGCTCGTATACATCACACGCCTATTGAACTGCATAAAAATGTATCTAGGCCGAACAAATTGGTCAACAGAACCATAGGCGGACTAGTGCACAAACACACATTCAAATTCATATCTTTTTTTTTTTATCATATAGAATTATAGAGCTTTACATTCTCCATATGCACGGATATGGCAGTCATATATAAGTAATACGTTCGTACCTATATTCACCACAGAAATATAATGTCTACAATATTTTAGAGTTGCTACCTAATCCATACCCCCAACTCTGTATTTGCTTTACGCAGGTAAGCTTCAGCTGAATGATATCGCTCATCTGTGAGCAAAGGCGAGAAAAAGCCGCTTACCGAGCCTCCGAATTTCAAAAATGAAAAAGAGAGAGATCGGGCCGCACTCACAGAATCGGGGGGAGACATGGGGAGCAGCTCAGCCGTGGCGGCGGTGACAGAAGCCAGCGGAGGCGATGTTTTTGTAGACATATCCATCGAGTTCAGGGCGCGGGTCGTTACCCCGTCGACGTTTTTCCCCTACTAGCTACCGCCATCATTGCCACAGCCACAGCTTATGTCTTTCCGCTTCGCTGATTCAGCAGGTGAAGACTGGCAGCAGATCCATCCTTCGTAAGAACACTTCCCTGCTTGATTCTGTCGTTTGCACGACGGCATGTTTATAGCGGCGGTATCAAGTGTACCGGAGGTAGGCGCTTTGCTTGTTGCTGTGTATTGTGTAGGAACTATACAACGTTGCTCGCCTTCGGTGCCAGCGACTTTCTGCAATCTCACTCACATTTGTTTTGGGCGTTCTGCTTCTCGTGACAAGCAAATGTTCTGGCATTCCACTGTTTATATATCAAAATCTATCGCTGATTTTTTCTTTTTTCATTCATTTCGTCTGCTGAAAAGGCAGCTTTACACCCCAGGTTTTCCCAGACAAGATTACGTATCATTTACAACGTGTGCGTGGTGATCCATCGACGCTGCAGACGGACTGATAAGAAAGTGTTTGCTAGTGGAAAACCAGCACACGGTACCCATTGATTGTAAATGTGTGTGTGTCAATACGCGTTCGTAAAAGGGTTTTATACACCGACCTGAGACACGCTAATGTAGATTCTATTCCCTTTGTCATCGATTGTACACTTATCTCCAAAGTTGGAGGGAAAGAACATATCCGCGGTTAGATATTGAGCAGAATGGCTTCTTCATAGAGAAGAGGTCGCCTTCCTTCGGGATGTAGAAACGGGAGGTAGTGAGGGCACCTGGTGACAGGCTCATGCTTCGGCTGGGTCGACATCGCTTTACGCTCGGTTAGGCCTGCTTGCTGCTGCCGCTGTCTCTTTTTCAACCTGTCTTGAAGCTCTTTGCTTGCCGCATCGTTCTCCTACCCCGCAGTCCAAAGCAAATAACAAATTCTATTTGTGGGACCAAGTAGACAGGTCTCGAAATAGCTGTCAACAGTATGCGGAGACGAAGTAATCGAAATCGTAGATGCCCGTCATCCGTTTACCCGGATGATCGTGTCGGTACACGACGAAAGAAACTTTAGGCTACGAAGCCGACTATACTAAAAGCAGAAGCTCGAAATTTTGAGACAAACGCATAGATTTTGTTGTTCCAGTTCACCCTTGATTAGAATTTCTATCTGGCTATCCTTCTCTACTAGCCTTTCGAATTTTATCTCCGGGTCGTTTCCACATGAGAGAGGCACCGGGATATGGTCGAGGGTCGAGGGAGAAGGCAAAGTGACTGAACGGACAGAGCTGTAAATCTTTTTCTAGGACAAGTAGGAACACACGGCTTTGTGCCACAGACACGATTAAGAGGTTTGTCTAGGAAACAACCGCCGGATCGCTCCCCTTTCGTTAATAATTTAAAAGCGACGCCAATCACGCCAAGCGACGGTTCTTCATTGCAGTCATGCTTCAAAGCGGGCGAAACAATTGCATCCCTTAACGCAACAATTGAAATAAGGAAATTGTCGAAGATACAATTTAGGTTTAAGATGCCACCACAGATATCGGGAACATGAGTGTACACTTTAAGGCTAACGAGCATATGTATTCATATTCCGCAAACAATAAACTTATCGGGACGCTGAATATACCAAAGTCCTCAATGTTTGTTGAGTTTTCCATGGCCAAAATTGCGACTTTCTTAGTAATAACAATTTGATATGTTGTTACTATTCGCAGCTTCTTCAGGAATATTCCGAAACTTTATGCAGAGGAACTACCCTTTTATATTATTCTAAAATGGTGCGAATTACCTTGTTTTATAAAAACAAATCTAATGCAATTAGTGTTTATGTAACTTCCAAAATTTATTTCTATCCAAGTTTGATTGTTTGAACAAATTATTGCCGTGTACATCCTTGCAGTTTGCTTTTAAGAGGAAATATTTTGGAGTATTTGCGAATTGTAAACTTATATACGTGACTCGAAAATATATAAAAATTTCCGAGCTAGCTAATACGCACATAATTCGCGCTTGCTACCAATAAGATATTTATTTACACCTTAGTTGTAAACTTCGCACTACTTTGAATAGTGTTTCTAATAAAGTATTTCTATTTCTAGCATTTATCCATTATTACAGAGTCATCAGACATCTCACAGTTAAATAGAAAATAATTTTAGGACCGCCATAGATCATATACATCATTAAACGTTACGCATATTTCGTTGTGTGCTATAGGAACGTTCGTTCGGACGCATGCGACCCACAAATTTCGTTATTAAGGAGAAGGTAAATAAATAAATTACGTATATATATAAACATCTTCTAAGCTACGTGAGTTCCATATTTATGGGAATAAAATCATTGACAGAGCTGTATTGATTGAACAAGAAGTTAATGATCGTGTCATAAACAATAAAGCGTTATCTGCAGCGACCCCAGCAACCTACTCATGTGTAATTCATTTTACTAAGATGAAGACAGACATTTTTCTCTGATTTATGATTTTAGTATTTGTATACAGGTTCAGTGATTGGTTTCCCTTTGAAGTGAGCTGCATTGTCGACCATCGTCCGGCGAGCTAATTTCTCTCGACCTATGCTTCTGACACTGAAAAATTCAATCTGTCCGGTACATTTCAATGAAATACAATTGCTTGCGCCACCTTCGCAGTCTAAAAAGGATTCTTATTACAATACTTTGACCAAAAAATCAAATCCGCCCGGGTCTTACCTTGGGCCTTACCCGAATAAAAGAAGCCTATAAATACTTTTGATTTTATTGCGACTAATAACATAATAATGCTAGTGACATTAGTAGGGACACTTAAGATTACTACATATTTTAGTATAAGCAATAATAAAACATAAAATATTTCAAGTAATACGAACAACAAAACTAATGTCCTCTGTGCTTTATTTCGTCTCCTTAAACGTGCTTGATTTTGGCGGGCATGTTTGAAAACGCTCTCATCGTTGTCACAATCATGCCACCTAGATTTCGAAGGGAAAGAGCCTGCTGTCTCGACTAACCCGAGGCCAGCAGAACGAAGTTTTTGAGCGACATCTCGTCCACTGCGACTTGTGCTAGATCTTCCAGAGCTATTTTTTTTCGGGTGTTTTCTTCGAGAATGTCCAAGATAGACGTTCCCTAGCAACCCGGATCAATTCGATTAACATCAAAGTCGCGGAACTTCGATTAATGCGTAGAAAGTTTTTCGTCTACCGCTATTTTTGTGCTTTTACTGCTCTTTGCTTTTCATTAAACTCCATCATCATCCAGTATCCGCACTGATTTGTCGTTAGTTACTATATAACATTACAGACCGTATTACACCGAACGGCAAATAGATATACTAGTATATATATATAAAACGTACACGTAGATTTTTCCGGCAACGCATTTTCGTTGGTATGTGTACCAATTACGGATCAATGTAGACGCTTTGCTGTTGATATTTCATGCAAATACCTAGTGATACTCACGGAAGTTAAATAACACAATGACCACCAAACCAGCGGTGAAATTACAGTTACAGAACATTGAAAAACATCACATTAAGTTAAACTGAATAATATAGCACAACGTATGTAGCATATAGCCAGATGTGTTGGGGGATATTAGAATGGCGGAAACTTACTGTGGCATTAAAGCACAAACCTTGTAAAATTGACCAATCTAACGTACTTCCAAAAGACGATGTTAAACGAGCACTAATTACATAAACGTTTTGTTGGTCTGACCCGAAAAAAAAGTTGAAGTCATAATTTATGATTGACATATTCAAAACTACAGAACTATTATAATTTTACAAAAGGCTATCATCTGATTAAGTGCGGCTTCGGTCAGAGCAAAGGCCATCGCACAAATCAGCGCAAAATTTTAGAACTTCGTATTATTATTGGTGCATATATATATCCACGTTCTGAGTGAATGAATTTATACATATATAATAACCAAGTGCAAGCGCTCACGCTATACTGCATAATTACTACAGTAATTTGCTTGTGGTATAGAACAATGAGCACATTTTAGTAGTCACTATCTGTACATATATTTGTACATCACTAATTTTGGACCCTATTTATGTTCCATCTTCGGTTCAACTGTGCGATTACGCCTTCTCAATTATAAGCTGACCTATTTTCTAGCTCAGCTTCAATCGTAAGTCAATTACTTACTCCTTCACTTCTAATTCTCCAAAGCAAAAAGCATAGGAAACGGATTGTCCAAATCAGGCAGGTAATCTGGATAAGTTATGGTATCCAGAAAAATCTTTACGCATCATCGTCATTTCCAGTATCGAATGTTTCACTGTAAATACGCAACAAGCTAATATATCGGTGTGCTTCGACACCGTATAGTTGCTAGGACGGTTGACCGGCCTTCTGTCACTTTGCTATATACTGTCGTTATTAATTTGCGGTTTTGTACCTAGAAGTTTCGTTCTTATTTCATTGTTTGTCAGCTTCCGTGATATGATTCAATTTGCTTTAGCTGGATCGTTGGGGACGACTTAGAAGAATCGTCGTCCGCATTTATACGTTCCTGCTTTTTTTGGCACCTCCTACTACTGTTGGTACTTGGTCCTCTGCCGCTTCGGATCGGCTCGTCCCAGGGGAGCCTGCCTAGCCCCAGAACTCGAGTACAGGCTGAAGAGGTGAGAAAAAGCCCACCGCTTTGCTCCTACCGCTGATGAGCTCCAACTTGCCCAACACCATCGAATCTCGGGTGTTTATGGTAACAGTTGAGAGCGGAGCGAAAGAAAGAATCGGGAGAACTTTCAGCGAAGAAAAATAGCGAGTGATCAACATGACTGATGACCGCAGGAGTCGGGGGATTTAGAAAGCAGATATGGAATATCGAAACACTCTGAGATATGATAGAATGGTCGTTATAAGGGCCAAGAAAGTTTGACACGATGTGGGGCACTTGCGCTTCAGAGTGCGTTTATGTGTACGGTTAAATGCGTGTAACCCATCTTTGCCGAAGCCATCCCAGGCGTCTTATTCTTTTTCTGTTGCTATCTTTGCTTGCAAAGAGGAGAACGAAAACAAGGAATAAACCACCGGCCTTCTTTTAGCAGGCTCTATACACAATCCGTGGAAAAATATGAATAAGGAATACTTGTCGTCAGATTTTCATTGTGAGAGTAGGCTTTGAGGTGTTAGGTGCCTTTTAGCTGGTTTTATCAGTGGATTGAGGCAGGATTAAAAGAAAGGTGCTATATATCGTCGATCGAACAAATACCTGATTGTAAAACATATACTGTTTTATGCATGTGGCTTTAATAATCATATGGCATTTATTTGAATACGGGTTCACACCTTAAGTACTAACAACATAACTCTTGAAGAACAGTGAAGAATTGTTACTTGAAAGTATAAGACGAATGATGCTCATATGCCGTATCATATCTAACGCAATAACCTGAACTACGCGAAGGTCGTCAAGGGTAAAGGGCAGCGGCCGTTACAAGAATATATGCATATATATATTTATCTCAATACATGACGCTTCGGGATACAAGTTAGCGAAGCATGATATGCCTTGCAATGTAATGCTAGTCACGACACGTTCCACAGGCGTATCTTTTATTGTTAAATCTTTCTGGTTCATAGAGTTTAAGTTTATTCTTAAAAGATGCCTTAGATTGACAATGAGTACACAGGCTTGAACTAAATATTAACATTCTCCTTCGTTTGCTATGATTGGCCCCATGTCGGTAACATAAAACCGCTTTGAAGCAGCATTTTAAATTACTACCGTACTGTTTTTTATCATCGTATGATTATCATTGTAGAATCCTTGAAAAGTACGAATGAAGCTTATACGAGGCATTGAACGATCGCGTGCCATGAATAAGGCTTATTAGAATGGCAGAAAAGGAAGCGCTCAAATGGCGGTGTATAGGTGATAGCTTGAGTAACCACGGATACAAATAGGCACTGTAATGGGAGCAGCCACGCTGATAGGGATTCTATTCATACGTTAGATGGGAAATTAATAGGTATCTGGACGTTCTGCGAAACGGATGTCAATATAAATTTTCCCTAAGATTTTTCTATTTGTATAAGTATTGAACCGTGTAAATGATCCTCCACGAATGATTGAAACAATCGCGCATGTTTCAGGTAAAATCCAGACCAAAGGGAACTATTAACTTCAGAGGAATGAGGTTTAATGGAGCAGATTTGACCTGCTCTGTTCGTACCAGCGCATGACATCCCTAACACGGTTCCAAGCTACGCGTACTATACTAGCAGGATTTGCGGCGATTTTTCGCTGCCGTCAGCGTAAATTATGTCAGCTAAAGTAAATTATGCTGTTAACTGCGGTTTTTTTGCCTTAAAATAACTGTTGTTTCCCTCTAACGGTATGGCCAAAAGAAGATGTTTCGGAAGATCGTGTCGATATGTGCCCACCCGTATTGGTCTGTTGGAAAAATAAAAATGCAAACACGAAGTTATCGGGTTAACGATTATTCCGGCAACGCGAATATCTGTCCCTGCTGTAGAAAGTTGGACAGGCTCTGTTTATAACACAGCTTCAAACGAAAGCTATCACATCTCCCCTAAAGACGCATATACTCATTGTTATTTCCACTGCTTTAGTGTTTCGTCCTTCATCACGTACGCTCATACGATAAGGGTCTAAAAAAAAAACGCTTAATTAACGGGATTAACAGAAACTAGCCGAAAAATAAATAAATCAGAGAGTTCAATGTCGTACAGGGCGAGCTTCAGTTGCAAATATATTTTATCCTTATACTTCCAAGCATCAACGTTGTACACAGCTGTGATATACGGCTATAATTTTCCGTTCCCTGACTAACAGAACGTTCATGGACACAATTAACAGATTAAGCTAGTCCTCTCGGGTGTGGAAAAACAACAATCGAACTTCTAACAACTACGAAAAACTTAAAGTTTTACGGATGCCTAATCGTATAGGTGATGTAACAGCTCTGCACATCGGATCTACAGTGTAGAGACGAAACATTCTCTAATCGAGTTCAGTGTACAGCAGTGCATGCAGAGAATATCTCTTAAGTCAAACAATGCCCATTCAACTGGGATGTAAAAAGGCAGCGGGGGATATTTCGTTAAAAAGCGAAAATACATCATCCGAATTTAACTGTCGGTGGTTTGTTTTGCCCGTAAGCATCTTTGAATATGGTCGGGCAGATGCTATTTTGTACGATGCTTGGGAACGATCAAGCGGAAGATCAAAAAAAAAAAGAACTTATTATTCTGTTTTGCGCCTGATTTTTTTTAACCCTTCCTTTCAAACTATATAGACTATGACACTGTGGGCGCGTGCATTTTTAAACTAAAACAAATATACGATACATAGCAATCGACGGCAGGGCAAAACTCGAGCATACAAAAAATCCGAAGGGGCCAGTACCGTGTACACGTTTCATTTTGACTAATCGTTTACAGACCCAGCGGGGCTTGTTCTGGGCAGATCAGGTCCCGAAGCGAATCTGCTTCATGCTTGTCCGCCATTTATATTCTACTCGAAATAAACCTTTCGGCATTACTACGAATGTAGGATTACTGAAACAATTTTCAATTTAAATAAACCATTTGTGTGTAAGCATTTATAAATTATATATATATATATAGAAATAGAGTAAGTGACATAATCACTACGGTTTCGAAGGAATAATAAAAAAGAAAAAACAATAGATTATATAGTGTGATTTTTAATGGCGTTAACAAAACCAGTTAATGAAGCCAGCACAAAATTATCAAAGCACACTAAATATTACACATGTGCGATAGGTTATATGTATTATGTGTTTACATGTGTGAGAAGCCGTCTATATTAGCGTATTGCCTGTATATGCATAGCGGTTAGTAAATCAAGCATATTCACATCGACAGTATAATTTAATGTACGGCCATTGTTCCCCTTTCTAGACTTCAACGCACGCGTAAGTGCGTATATAACTGGCACAAAATGGCTGATCGGATGAAGAACTAAAGCTGTGAACATCACTTTGTTAATATATAGGCACACTATTATAGTTGGGCTGCGCTTGTCGAATTGCAAAAGGTACAATTGTAGAATCGAGACTACGCACTACACTATGGTTTTTGGGGTTTTTAACAACACGTTCTGTATAAGTCAGCATGAAGCAATGCATTATTCAAGCTTACCAATTCGCCTTCAAATAGGCTCAATACCAGGTTCCTATTTCCATAATAAAGCACTTAGGTGCACTTTGGCGAAACAAACATCGTTGCTGAAAATTTTGCGCCATTGATTGTACACAGCTTAATTTGAAGAAAGCCACTTTACCCGTGCTTGCATACACTTTATATGTAGCAAAAAGCGTACCTATTAAATTTGCGTTTTCTATAGAACTCTATTTAATAGAGAGTGCACCCCATCTTATCTGTACGCTTCCGGGGGCGAATTCGACATTCAGAGGAACCCTACTGCTCGATCATTCGAGATGTGCTCCGCATTCAGATCGTGTGCTATAACCGTGTTAATAATGCCACTTCTCTGTTAATACCAGTAGACGATAGTAAAATGAAACACGCGTGCAATGCTGGTTCGCTCATAAACGGCAAAAGTTCTCTCACTAAATACATGTGGTTAATGAACGTGGCTTCGTGATGGCACGTAAAATGAAGCTTGAACGTGTCCTGCGCCACACCAATGATGTCCTGGATGCGTTCTATGTGTATACAAGCAGTACGTGACTCAACGGTGGCTGTGACAATATGACCGGAGAAGCCGCATGATCAGTGAAGAGACGGGCTTCACTCGTTGGCGGCAAACGAACCCAGTGCAGCAGCTGTACAACAGCTTGCTGTATTGATGCTATTATTAAAATATCTACGTATTACCGTCTCGAGTCACGCGCTACGCGTACCGCTATTTAGACAAAGTTACGCTACATCGTCCATATGGAAATGAAGGGTTTGGCAACAACGACGAAGTTCGCTATGAACGAAACTGCCCACAAAACATACAACAAACCGAGTGAGTCGGTTTTAATAAAGATAAATACAGGAAATAGTAAGACTCTAAAAGAGAGTACAAGATGGCTACAGTTTTTCCGATTTCCAATTCCACTATGTAACTTTAGTTCGTATTTCATTTCGTATTCGAACTTTCGTTGAATGTATGGCCAGCCTCGCACGCAGTTTATGCAATGCTGAGGAAAGCAACAAATCTCTGTATGGTTTTATGCCGTCTGTTCAAATCAAGTGGGCCATTTTTCTTTGACCAACGATACGAATAGAATGAAGTAATTAGACTGCAACACAGGTGCTGGCGACATCTACTTCATATGAAACGTATTTTATGTAGATCAAAAATAAGAATCCGGGCCTATCATTCGATGTTTGCAAGGACGCGCATAAATACATATTTCGATCGACCACTACTGACTTGTTTAAGGTATCGGTTTTTAGGTACCATGAAAACACTGACGAACCTGGACGAACATTTTCCTGGTTGTCTTCATTCTATTATCGTAACATCCGTAGGCGCCAACGAAGAAGAAGAAGAATACTTCAACTTAGGTTCTATTTTTCCTTCATACTACGTAAGTCAAGCCTTCAGAAGGAAACTACAGTACACAAGGATGAGAAAGGAGATTCTAACTATCGAACGCTCAAACGTATTCGTCTGTCCGCTGAAGTTTTCACTTTGACTAGGGATATATCCTGAGAGTTGCAACGAGTTGATGTCGAAGAAGTTTAAAGTTGAACAAAAATTTAAAAATTGCAACTGTAACTTTTGTTCCACGATGGGGCATGCACATCCAACCAGCAGATAAAAAAGGTAGTAGATAGCTTTATTTTAGATAGGTCCAATTCGTATTAGTACAACTCTGCTCTCTCAAATCCCAGCGGATGAGATCTTTAAAATAGCACTCGTTTACACAATGTTCCTGCGACATTACCCTAATTGGGCATAAAGTTCAAAAGGTGGAATATATTCGTCGCTATGATTTGTGCCTACAAACAAAAGTCTAAGTTAATCATATGTTAGTAAAAAATCAGCAAACATTTATTACAAATAACAAATGAAAAGCAGGCCTAACGATGAAGAAGAAGCGCAGCGAGGAAAATTTCGATGATAATAAATGCAGTAATAAAAGGACAAAAGTGAATGATATCGAAAAGTAAAATTATAATAATTATTTCCATTTATTTACTGTAGGTTAGAATAGAATAGACTGAAGTCATTTTTATTATATATAGCAGGCACACTTACCTTAGGATATATAAGCCTGTTTCATTCTAGAGCTGCCAATCAGTATCAATAGTAACAGAAGAGGACTGTGTGCCCGACGGATGTTATTTTATATGAGATGTTTCGTTGACAGTTCAAAGTCAACATATCAACATCGATTAAGCCTGAGTTGCTAAACATAGTTCTTGACAACATAACAAGACTGAATTTGGCCTGATCACAATATTTATATTGTTCGGTGCGGCGGAGCGATCCAAAACAGTTGTCAGATACTGCGATGATAGCATAATGGTAATCTTTCAGTTTATAGTCTCTTAGCTATATGTTGACTCCCATGGCTCCCGCAGTAAAAATCACTAGCAAAATCTGTTAGCTGTGGAATTTTATTTGTTTTGATATAGGATTTTTAGAAAGGAGGACGGGAGAAAAATCGCACTTTTTCCCAAAAGAAAAGGAAAAGGTTTTTACTTTAGACAACGACGAAGTGACGATGTGCTGCTCTTTACGTAGACATCCTGTAGTAGACACTTATCGTTTGGATGTGAACCGTTGGTTTTTATGCCATGGCGTTGTTTTTTCGAGGGTGCCTAATTGCGTCGTATAAAGGTGCGACGTTGTCCCTTCATAGAGAAAAGTCATTCCAGGCACTTAGTAATTGTTTACTTTTTTTTTCATATATGTAAAAAACATAACTATGGTACAACGGGAAAAAATCTGTTCAAGTAGAAATATTTAAGACTCTAAAACTGACCTTTGGTTGAAACTCATTAGTTTCAAAAAAAGCTTATCGATGAATTACTTAGAGCTGTTGAGTTTGATTAGCTAACTTGTTCAAGATGCTGCTAAACAGGAACAATTGTCATCAACGGGCAGTGACACACACTGAAATTTAGTATTTGTGGCAAAGAAGAGGAGTCAAACAATCGCAGTTGGGATACCATCGACCAGGGCCTATTATACTGTATAGGATAGCGGTCTGAATAATGCAGCTAATGTACGAGCGGGTAAACGAAAGCGAGGTCAAGAAACAAAGTCACTCCTGTAAAAGCTAGCTATCTTTTTGCAATTAAATGGCGCTACCTTCTGTCGCTTTTTACATATTTCAGCTAGGGAGTGCAATCCAAGTATACATGATTCACCGATCACGCTGAGTCTCAGCTTGACAGTAAGCTACACATTTCATCATGATGGTTCGTTCGGCGACCTACCCATTGCCGCACACATAATATACAGTATTTACATAATGTATGTAACGGCTCATTTTCCATATCGGTACGAAAGTAAATCAGCGACTGGCTGCATCTACAGCTGATGGCTGTACGACAACTATATCTTAAAGTTTCTTTGTTATGGTTCCTGTTCTCGATCAGTCTTTGTTGTTGCGCCCTGTCGTTTTTCAGCGGCCTGAGCGAACTGCTTGAGGAGCATTTGTATTCAGAGTACCAGCATCTTAGCCTGGAGTCAGCAGTGCTAAAGAGGTCGCTGATATTAGAGAAAAGACCCTTTGCGTTTGCCGACGCGTAAAAAAAGCGAAAAGCTACCCGAAAGGGTAAACTGTTGATAGTAGACGTACGAGGTACAAAGGGAAACTTTAGAGAGGTTATGCGGTATAGAGAGGGATAAGATTACTAGCCGTAAATCTTCTCTTGTAGAACGCCTGCGACGGTCCAGTAGGATCCGTTGATTCTAACTCTGGGCAACTGGAGACAGCATAATAAACTAAAAAAGTCCACTACTATCAATTTGCATAGAATTTAGTTGGTCAAAGTAAGCTGCGGTCGTCCTGCGAGTGTACATCGATGCACTGCATCAATGTATTGCAGACGCAGCAGCTGGAACCTGTTAGGCGCAACGAGGTTTCGCGCTGGCAGGACATCATTGCGGATCCCGTCAGTAGTTACGTACATTGTTAATGCTTTCTGCTTCCTTTCTTACTCGTCTCTTTACGTGTACATGCCTTTTAATTCACGCCAATACAATTAAATTACAGGTACACAAGTACAGCTAGCTAGAGAGGCTTTCGTCAGTAACGAGCGACCCTCTGAAATTGACATTATCCCGCCAGAATCCGCCAAGCAGGAGCCAGTATCAGTTGGCATCGAAAAAAGCAGGTAATAGCGTTGTCTATGCCATGTCGCACAGTGTTTTCTTCCTACTAAGGTCATAGCACGCAAGACGTGTTGCTACTTCTAATCAGTTGAAGGAACCAAGTTTAGTTCGCTCAATGTTGTTGACAACTTATAGAAGCTGATAACAAAGTGTGTATGTCTATTTTGCTGTACGCAATGAAAGTTCCTAGTCTTTATAGCATAGCCACCAGACATCTAGCTCAGTCGGGTCACGAACTTAACAGAGTGAACTAACTTAACGGGTAGATGGTAAGTTTCGATCTTAAATCCAGGCGATTATCTATAAATTGCTTATAGCAGTTTCGTCAATACTTAATCTTTGTCCTCTCACTGGTAATTCCTAACAAGCGGGAATAGACACCGAAACAATACGTACGAGCGTCGTCGACAAGCTCCTTACGCGCGCTATGATACACGCTTTAATAGAACTTTATCCCGTAGATGCTCTTTCAAGTCAAGTAGTCGAGCAGTGGAAGGATATTCTAGGTAAAAAAAATTGCTATTTTAGCCATTTACGTCCACATAGTAAAAGACATAGTTCATTTTTCTAGCAAAATTATTCAGCAGTTATTTGATCATGGTCATTATAAAGCCCGATACTATTATTGCAGCTTTGTGTCTCTGCTTTAGTTAGCTTCTAGGACGGCAGTCATATTGGCTTTTCAAGCTGTAAGTATTCTAATCTAGAATTAAATGATTACACGAAAAATAAAAGTCGATGTAATCCTATTTGTTCCCGCATACTTGAGATGACCGGGCACATACTTGTAGTGCGTATTAGGTATTATAGACAAATTAGATCTGAAAATGCACGGTCTTAATCAAGTACTCCCATGTCTAGTTTCACTCTACCTGTAGAGCCAACAATCTATCTGAACTGTTGCCTAAACCGTCCAGATGTGATAGGTGTCTTGCACGTCCCGTTCAGGCCCTGCTCTCTGTCCTACTCTCATCCCTTTTCCTGTTACCTTTGTCGCCTTCGTGGAATGCTTTAATTACAATAGTATGAATGATCCTTAATTGCGAATGAAACAGTGTATAAACAAAGCTATAATTACAGCCAAATAAAGCGAACCACCTGGCGAAGTGTTTTCACCATCGCTAGATATTCGCTAGCGTCTCTGGAGTTAGAAAGAAGTGTGAGACTAAGACGGGTGTTGTACCCAGCTGAGCCCCATTTTGCAGTATGCGGCCACGTTTTCATGGGGAGACAGGACGACGCGCTATACTGAATTGTAAACGAAAACAAGGAACTGGAAGTAGGAGCCTGTTTGAGTACATGGACCGTGGGAGAAGTTTAGTGAGGCGAGTGATTTCTTTAGGGCTCACGTAGCCATGCTAGGACGTAGGTCGGTGATATTGTGCAAGAATCTTCTAGGTGCCGATGCGAAAGTACAACTCAGTTTAATCAAATTACAAAGTCAAATGTCAGAAGCTGATCTCATACTGAGCGTTGGTCAAATGTAATTAATGTCTTTTTTATTCGATGTAATGGTGTTGTTTATAATGTTGACAATGTGTGCCTGATGCAAATGCGGGTCTTTCGCCCTGTAACACGGTTTACTCATCATCGCTAATAACCGCTCGTAATTCCCACAGGATACCCGCTTCTACCAGCTTCGTTACTTTGGAAACTTGAAGTCGCAGCAGTAAGCAAGCCCAACGTATCATTCTCCTATTTAGTGCCAGTCAGTAATGGAAATTTTTATACCCAATGTGATTGTGTCTTCTTCCCGTATTGTAAAGTCTTCAACCCTGTGTCCAGGGAAGATCTTCTGCAATCCTGCTGACGCGAGAAACGAATTCGATTCTCTTACGTATGACCCAATTTCGCAATTTACATTGATACACCCGTCGTCTGAAACGACGACGATTGAAGACCACGTGCAACAACTGCCCGCGAGGTTTGTTGTGGGTAGGTCTACTACAGGAACTAACTGAGTCATATGTTGATTGATCAGCGGTAATATTAATACAGGTCATTGTATCACCTGCAGTACCTTCTAACTGTGTTCGTTCTATATGGTAACTGCGCGCTGTCCATGCAACCATTAGTTAATCGATGGGACGGTCACTATCTTTTTTTATAACAACACAGGCAACTATCTCGCTCGCTTGATTAGGTGCGATCTGATGCAGTTCATATTACGCAAAAAACACAATCTGGGAGCATCAGACTGCTGGGCCTATAGGCGGTGGTATTCGCTTCTATGCAGAGTGTGCCATCAATCTAATTTTACCTATGCTTTGTACGGCCTATAGAAGCATCGGTGAAATGCAGCAAATGTTTTGGTCCACCGCGGTTTTACATTTCTAGATAACTAGTCGTATAAGAATCCACCTCGATACAGCCATTACTTTAACCGAAATAAAACTTAAGTAACTAAGTTGAGCTAAACTCAACTCAATAAAGAACAATAAAGTATAAAAAAACATCCGTAACAAATGGTTCCACTACGATCTGCAAATCTCACTCATTTTCGAACTGGGGAAATATGGGTACGGGATAATCGTTGATCGTTCGTTTATTTACCTAATTTTACATCGTGCGCAGACAATTATACCATGAAGTCCTCTCGTAGATCGTACTTCACGCATACATTCAGACCCATTTGCATGCTTATTAGCGGAACTGTTGTCTGATTGTTTAATTGTAGAAATGGTCGCAGCGGTTCTACCACTTACTTTAGAGAAAATTTCAATTTACTAAGAGTGACGAAATCCATGATACAGGAACATTGTCACTCATTACTGACACTGTTGGTAGTAGACATGATAATCTACGCGTTTTTAATAGTGGGCTACGGCAACCACTTAATAATACTTCCAAAAAGTGTCTCCAAATCAAGGGTAACCATCCGGTTACATCGTGGCGGAAAATCCCACCTGTCTGTTCCGTTTATAATGGTGCAATATTCAAAATTATTATAAGAACACACTGGTTAAGTCAAAATATTTATTTTTTAGCTTGAAAACAACCTGGTGTGTTATTACGATCAGTAACAGCTTAGCAAAGCCTATCTTAGATAACTTACTTTGGGATTTTGAAGCCAAACTTGCAATAAGTTTAGCATCTAGTATACACCTGTAACTCTACGCGATCATTGAACCGTATAATTCCGTGACAGTGGTGCATCAATTATAAAGTCAAATGTTAAAAGGGTACTTAAGACCTACAGTCGAAAATTCTAAGGGTTTCTATTGAACTCAAGGTTTAAAGGCGATCTATCAACCGTACACAGTGTGACGTCATAATAAATCTGTGTATGTTCCATCTCGACTACCGAATCTGTTCACTTAGACCACTTCTACTAAATTTTCAAGCTAACTCGGTCAGAGCTAAAACGTCAAGTGCCGTAAACATATCTGCGTTCAAATAGTTATTTTAAAATGATATAATAATATTAGGACAAGGTCCCGTTTTAGGTTAAATTTATTTAAAGTTACAAGCATAGCAGCCAAAAAAGTCAAATTAAGCATACGTGCTATCCTCATGTCAAATAACTAGTTTTTAATTATATGAATAATTAAAAATCTTAGATAATAACGTTTAATTGTTCAATTTCGAAATAAGCACTTATCATGGCTGAAGACCTAAAGATCATTTGAGTTAGGTCAACGTATTTTCCTTCAGTTTAGTAGTATGCGAACGCCAATGGAACCAACGAAATACAGAAGCTTTAGCTGTAGAGGGTTATTAACAAGCTTTTGCAACGCAATAAATTATCTACTTTGTACAGTATTTATTTTGTGTCGTTTGCAAGTAAAAAAAAAAAGGGTCAAAAACGGAAAAAAACAATGTAAATTTTAGGCTTAACCTTAATATTGCCTGCTAATGTATTTTAGGTTCGAACCTGGCCAGAAGCCAGCCGTCTGTTTACTGGAACGCCTAACGGGGTTACCCTACGTAACACTCGAAACATAGAGGCTTAAGATTTTTGGAAATCTCACCTAAACCGTTCCTTCATCATGTTTTAGATTATTTATTAAAGGTGTGTCAGTGATAATGGCTGGATTTACACGTGTTAATTGTGTAACAGCTTTTTTCTTTATGTTCGTTTTTATCTTTTTCTCGTATTGACCTATATAAGAGCCCCCTTGAGTGCTACAGTATTTCTTCATACACTGCGTGCATGTATTGATCTGTTGTTTTGCAAGAGCTGTCGATGGCTTCTACGGGACGGTTATCGACGGCACGACCGGTCATTTCGAGCGCATTTTGGCTATATTGTATTAACCCCCATTTGTCCCCTACTTTCAACGAGCTTTTCCCTGCTTTCACGCCCCCGGTGGGCGCAGTATGCCACCAGTCCAAGAAAGACAGTCTGAAGAGAAACATAGCTACAGCCAGATTTCGAACTCGGACATTCAGGCATATACATGTAAAGTCCGCCAGTACACGCCTCCATGCATCATTCGTTCGTAGATATGGTCCATGACAATAACCGCCTTCGCCGTTTCGATATACTGCCGAATTGCCATGAACAGGAGATATGGCGCTATAGTAACGATTGTGAATAATATGTGACCATTTGACGATGGGGGGCGGTGATGCCTGGGCAGCATCCTGGGTTTGGTTAGTGTGGACAGGCCCACGTTGTCGCCTCAGACAGCATCAGCGACGCTTTCCTCATCGGCAGATATCTCAAGGGCGTGCCAGAAAGTCCGCAGAGTGGAGAGCTGAATCCCTGGAAAGGGACACAACCAGTCGGCGGGCTTCGACTGGCCATGCACTTTCAGTGGTGGCGACTGTGCGAATAAGTGCAGCAGCGAAGCTGCGTTCGGAGACAACGCACTTACTACCAGGCCAGAGGTCTGCTGAAGCAGGCGAGGCTGCCTAGCAGTCTACCTAGATATATATGGAGATTACCTTGGTGGCTGAATAAACACCTAGTCAGATAAGATAGCTGTAACGGACGGTAGTTTAGATAACCCTCTACAATTTATTATTATTATTATATTGTGGAGTAGCAAAAGGTGGGCTTTAGTCAGGTTTGTTGGTGCCGCCATCGTTCTATACTACCGCCAGGCATTACTTCCATTTACTGTGTCGCTGGAGCAAACTTCATAGCGCTATGATGGCCATAGCGGCGGCGGCGGCGGCGGCGGCGGCGGCTTCGACAGCAGCAACAGCAACAGCAACAGCAGCAGAGTGAAGTCCAATAGCGTAAGGACGTTCTGAACTGACCCAGTTGGACAAATGAAAGCTGCAGTCCAGGCGACCCACAGGAAACTCTTCATTTCTCCACATAGTCTCAGTCACAGCCGTTCCCTTCGACTGCCCTTTTGTATTGTTGATCAATATGGTGATTATAACCGCTGGCGTACAGTTTAATCGATCTGGCAGGAAAAACATCATGATTGGGACACTCTGGTGCCGAAAACCTAAAAAAGCGGCAGACTTTTAAGGGGAAAGAAATAAACGGCAAATAAGGGGAAAAAAGTATGACAGATTAAATTTCCATAAATAACGAGGTGTCTGTGGTTTCTCTTATGAGGTGTCATTATCTCAGGTAAAATACAGCTCTATATAGGCATATCAGAACTTATTTACATATGATATAGTTCGGCCGAGCAAGCTTGACTACGTTCGGCTGGGCAAAAATACTCTATTTTTTATATATAGAATATTGGTTCGGAGAACTTAAGGTGCACAATAATAACTTTACTTGCCCCAATTCGTTGATTACTAAGGAATCACAGGCTGCATTTTTAAAATTGCCACTTATAATTTTTTAAGCGCCTTAAAAATAAAGTAAACCCATCCATGTTTTGTGTTCCAAACAGGGTCCCAGCCCCATGGCTGGATTAGCGCGACGGAAGCAATCATAACGTTGAATTGTGTTCTTACTGCCCTTGGCTATAATCCGCACATACTCGATGAAAACAACGAGGTCGGTTTACAGAAATGATATGCGCCTTAATATATCAGCATATGTTGCGTTGTATATAAGCGGAATAATATTGAACGCTACTATACAAACATATAAAGGTGTTAATTCAAAAAACGTTTCTTAACTTCAACCGCAAGCTATACTTGTTTTGTAAGTTGTTTTCTGTAGGTTTCATAAGTTGTAATCTTTTTACTCGACCACTTTAAGTAATAATCGATGCCGTATATGTTTATTTATACCGAAACAACAATTTGAAGTAGGCTGTACATTTTTTTTGAAATCTGAAGCTTTTAGTATCTTGACAACTCGACAGACCTCGTTATGCCGCCAGGATAGATAGTTCGCCACTATCTCGCTAGTATCGTAAGGTCCAAGAGACTTATGATTGTTATACCCACCACCTGCTTAAACAACAATTTAGGAGCACATTAACTCTAACAACGATACCATCTTTCCTGAAACTCTTCCATGTTGGTAACGGTAGACTTTTGTCTATAGATGTTTCCGAAGCATTCATCTAGTAACACGTAGATACATCGTGTTTTACAAGTTTAACGTTCCCGCTCGAAGCTGTTCGGCACACGAGTGCACAGTCACAATATCACTGAACGTTAATAGTAAGAACTAATAATAACAAATGTTTCCGTCACAGATAGCTTTAGTACTGATGGAAAACGACACTACAGAATAGAAGGCCATATATCTCGAGCTTGAAGGACCAAACAAATAAAAAGTAGCAAAATTTAATATTAAGGACGCCAAGGAGTTGCCAAGCTTTTATCGCAAAGGCGATGAACTATTCTGAATTATACTTAGGAAGAGGTTGAATAGATTTAATGTCTACGCAACTGGTCTAAATGAACGTACAACCATAATAAAGTCACAATGCATATAACTGCTAAGTTATATTACTTCTTACTTCGAAATTGTACAGCCCTCCGAACACGTTTAGGCTTCAACGTATCGATTTAATTACATAACAACTGCATTTATGTAAGGGATGCGCTGTAAAAGACAAATAGGTGTAAAATAGTATACACGAATAGGTGCTAGATAGGCTACTAAGGTACGCAATAGCAACGGAAAGTAAGTGCCTTCGTGCTGGGCACGCTAACTGTCAGGGTAGGCAGTCGCTCAAAACTGGTGCAATATAACACGAAAGAGAGTAACGAAAACTACGAAAAACGACAATAAAATTATATATCGCTAGAAGTAGTCTGTGGAAGCACAATCTAGGAGAATGACATTGTCAAAATGGTCGAATTATAAAGTCAGCCCAAGGATGGAATAGATACCAGCAGAGGTACGCGCTCAGCAGCGTTAACCTACGATTTAAGAAGGCCAGGAGATTTGTTGCTGGACTCGGTTGCCATACTCGTTTCATGGGGGCCGGTAGTAATGTATATAGTGTGGATTAACAAAAATTATATTTCTATTATGCATTCTATGGGTGAATATCGATAATACCCCAATAATATAAGGAATTAAATGTTTCTGCAATGTTTAAGTCTGCAGACACACGAGTGGCCGTTAAAGCGTCAAGCGTCGGAAAGCAAACGGCTTGTTGTTGTTTGAAGGCAGCTTTTTCCTTCAATGTTAAAAAGGTTTCAATACAACATCGTTCGAACATCCTGTGTAAAATAAATTAAAAAGGTATAGAAAGATGAAATCGATCGCAAACATTAGATGTTTGGATCAGCTCGGTTATACGGAAAGCTGGTGATTATGATGAATGCACGCCTTTTGAAATGATCGAAACATTAACGTCTACTTCCAACGCTGTTTGTATACTTTAGGCTATTCCTGGCTAATTCTCCTTCGATTTGTTCAGACCGGATAAATCAGCGCCGTTAGATCCAGGTTAGTTGTTGACGTAAAGCCGTCAGAAAACAGTGAAAGCAATACTTCATTCGTAGTATTTACCCGGATAGGTCCCTAGTCCTTAAGTGGTGACGAGACCTTCTGCTTGCCAGTTCTAAGATTTTGCTTTATAGACTAGAATTCTAAATGTTCCAATAATGGTAATTTGTTTAATTGACGTAATAGAGCAGTACTCGCAGCGACACTACAATGAGGTCTTCACGATTCAAAGGGTTCGAATCCTATTCAGCTTATGAGCAACAATCCGTCTCCTTCTAAGGG
Source organism: Varroa jacobsoni (assembly GCF_002532875.2). Classification (NCBI taxonomy): domain Eukaryota; kingdom Metazoa; phylum Arthropoda; class Arachnida; order Mesostigmata; family Varroidae; genus Varroa; species Varroa jacobsoni. Next base: position 85,471 of record NW_019214603.1, read on the forward strand.
ACTGAGCAGTCGTAGCTGAGAGCGTTTTAAAGGAGGAAACAGCACTTCGAGAACGAGCGTTTGGCAATACTTCGTTCGATTTCTGCAAGGAAGCCGCCTTTTGAATCAGTTCAAAACGGTATAAAAAAAAACCAGCTTTCGCATCGAATCTTTACGCTGAATGCACAAAAAAGACCTCTGTCTGCAAGGCCGTATACCGCTATTAACTTTGTATTCCCTAAGCAAAACGTTTTGTTTGGTCGTACACTTCGTCTACGGACAGTTCGCCTTAAACCCAAACCATCTGGTAGTTGATAGAGACTACGATCCCAAATGAACACAAAGTCTAATAGTCCGCCCGATGGCATATGGCAAACACGCAAACGAGACCTTCTCGTTCGTACATCTTGCTGAAGTAGAGAATCATATTGTTGGCAAGAAATGTCTTCTGTTTATTTATCCGTTCCATTCGATACAAGGTGGATCACCTCTCGTCGGAGGCTGTCTGCTGTACGTTGTTGAATAGATCTGCCATATCCTACTGCGGCACTATCAGCTATGGGATTTTCTATGATAATCAAGCGTCGAAATTCGGTAGTTGTCGCATCGTGATACATAATAGTGTGCCGTCGCAAAACGAGAACGGCTCGACGAACCATTACTAACCTTCCGAAAATTTGCATTCATACCACCCTTCAATTCTGCGATGTTGTGGCTTCCGAACCCTAATATACGTTAAATGATGATGCTCCATTGAAATCAATCTACATTAGCGGAAAGGAACCTGTTCACCCATGGCAAACTTTACTTCAGACCCATGTATGACCATTACGCGGATCGATTATGACGTAGTAATTTCACTTATGACTGCTTGATCTTCCCAGTCAACAAACGCTTACCGCTCTATCGTTCTTCTAGTGGTAACGTAGAACAGTTTCGCATTATAGTTCGAAAGGCTGAAGCTCTCTCAGCAAGAGGCCAGCGAGGGCTGTTGGTATCAACAAACGTGATTAAACATCTAACGGTTCCAAATGTTCAACTGTGTAAATACCTAATCAAGTTGAAGAAGGAAAATATTTCATATAATTTTAACTTAAATCACACCATCGAACCTCCATACAGCGTCGGTACAATGTTACTGTACTGACGCTGCGTGGCTATACATATGTCGAGGGCGAAAAGCCAAAAGGCTTATTGCAAGCTGTTTAAGAACTACTAGCTCGCAGATATTTCAGTTAGGAAGTTCGATTTACCGAATATTGCTGAGGATAAGGTCAACATGGAACATTTGACCCCCGGCTGGTGCCCTATCCACGGTCAAGTACGTTATTGTACGGTTGCACTGGATGCATATTATAGCATGAATATTCGGTTACGGCAAACGATAGTTCAGCGACGTTATTAATACCACTAAACTGCAAATTATCGTCAAGATTGAGTTAAATGCTCTGAGATTTTTTTCCCTTTAAGTCTTGCATATTGCTTCAGGTTAACATGGATTTAACCATTCCAAATATACGCTAATTTATAGAACCGATCTTCCAGTGGTTTTCTTCTTCAACAATTACTTAGTAACTTTTTGGAGGTCTATTGAAATACTTGCCATGCAACGCTTTATTGGGGCAGGGACCACTGAGACAAAAAAAAAAACTTTCTGTTCTATGCCTTATAATATCTCTAGCTTAGAGCAAGCTTAGCAAAAATGTTTCAGTCGCAATCGTTTAACATAAACGAAGATACAAGATACGGTAGCCTGCAATCTCAAGCTGTCATTGTTTGCAGAGAGACGAAGTACCGGGAGCACAGGTCTATCGGTCTCCAAGTCCACGACCTCTCTACTTATATAGCAGTTGTATAAATCCCTTTTTATTTGTTGACTAATTAGGTCATCCAAGGCAAATTAGATCGTAAAAAATACATATTTCCGTTATTTCCCTGATGAATACGATTGCTATATTAAGTTAGTTAGAGAAAGAATACTGGGGATATCAATATTATATTGCTCCATTGTCTAAAGCAAAGAAAATTTGCAGATTAGGTAATATACATATATTATATATGTCGAGCGCGTGAAAGATTCCTCAAACCATTTTTGTGGTTCGTTGTCTATTTTAGACACCAAAGATTGCAGAGATTTTTCGTAAGTGTTAAATCTAATAGCTTTATCGACAGGCAAATGAGTTGTTCTACAAAACCGTGTCTGACAAATGAGGTATCGGTGGTCAATAACATTTATTTAAGAGAGAGCATTAGTTATTTTGGCAGTGACCATCTTACTCCCCGACTAGATTAATTGGCTGAATGTTCTAGATGAGCCTATCTGTAGATAGAACCCAGGAATAGCATGGTTTTTGAAGTGCCATTAATCTTTCCTCTCGCCAGCTATGGACAATGTGGACCATACGATCAATTAACGATTGCTTTCTTTATAACCTGCTAGTCGTATTTCTGCTACTTCCGTCACTTCGTGTACATAAGACCATATGTGAGTACATAGATTTTTTCTCATTTCATGGAGCTATAGCGCAAGCATCGCAACGCCGTTGCATTGTTACTCTCATATTAACTAACATGATTTTCTATCACTCGCCAGTCTATATGTATCCTATAATTAAAGTTAACGCTGGTAAAATATAATATAATAAATGTGAGGAAGAAATTTATACCTATAAGCAACTTGTGAGTATTATTGCCTGGCGACGCTTTGCTGTGGGAAATATATCATACGACTCGTCAAGGAAATCGTTGTTTGAAGTTGATAACCGTAGATTCTCGAACAAATCAAATGGTAACTTTTTTTTTATTTATATATCGAGCAGATGGTAGAGCCCCATACGTGACTAGAGATGCTTGGACTCTCAATATGCGTCTTTCATCTGATCATTGCAGAAAGTTTTGTTCTTGTAACTCCTCTGCAAGTTGCGCTGGCTTTTTCTAGAAAAGTATTGTGTTGAAAGTGTGAAGCCGAAGGCGAGAAAGCCAGCCGCCAAGGTTCTTCGAATTGTAATTCTAGTTGCGAGAAAAGTGCTCAATTCCATGGGGAACTCGAGAATTGGCAAATTCCCTAATACTTTTAGGAAAACCTTAGAAAGCATGTTCCCCATTTTCCAGTGAAGACAATACGTTTTTGCAATAGCGTACTGACAAGGTCATGCGAGCTCTGAAAGGCACTTCGGTGATATCAGGGGCAACAATCTTTATTTTCGAAGCGAGTAGCTTTCCTAGTTATGAAAAATGAGAGCTCTTTAAATATTAAATATATATAATTCACTACGTGTCACCGAGTGTTTTTTTTTTAAGCTTTCCCCAAAGACACCAGTATCAGCTTTTCCTAAAAGTTTAAACTGTGTATCCCGCGACCCTTGGTGAGCTCAGAAATGACTAAGCTAAAGAAAAAAAATCGATTAATCAAGGCGACTACCGAAGTTAAGCCGTATTTACGAATACGATCACATACTTTTGCTATCGCTACACAAAGCGGCGAAAATAATTTTACCGCCGTCAACTATACAATTACTTGACTCTAACGGTAAATAACCCCACTGTAGATATTTCCTTCGTCATATAAGGGGCTACCGCAAAATTGATATAGACGCTATTACCCTGCGTAGTTCAAAATTACAACACAGATCAAGTAGGTCAGAACTTCTCGAGATCCTAACGAGTATATGATGATACGCTACTACGCAAAAATGTTCTAAAAAAGCTAAAAGCCAGTTTATCCACCAACGTCCGTGTTTTCTATCCCGTTTGCCTCTTATTAGGCTTTACGGTAATTTTCCTAAACATAGGATATAACCGTAGGTAGCTAGAAATTCAAACGCAACTTTATTAGCTGGGCGAGACAATGGAGTGGCGGTTGTGGGTACACGTTACATTGCCAACCTTAATCTCTTTGACATCTATCTGTCTTTATATATATTCATTTATTTAGAGCTCATGACCATATGGCAATACTAATAGTTACAAATACACTATTTTTTATTATTAACTATAATGTTTTGAGAGTCTTAGCTGGAATAAAATGTTGAGGTAGAAAATTCTCAACTTTCTGTCTTGTGTTGAAGTGAGCGTGTCTGGTTGAATTTCAACTTGCGACAAGGAGGGTCTGGCAAGGATAGTTTTGCCTAATGGAATAATAATAATAATAATAACTAATAGTTACGCTAACAAGTAGAAGGTAAGTTTTCCCCTTAGTCGTGGCCAAATAGTGTCAGTTCTGACTCGCTTACATTAAATAAAAGATACAGAGAGACTAGAGTTGGCCTTCGGGGGGCCAGGCCTAGAGATACGAGTTTGTATGATTTGTACCATGTATACATTGTCTACCCGATATGCGTATACATTTGTAAGTTCGAGGATATATTAGTGAGACACTGATCTCCGTATCTGTAAACTGTGTGGCAACAAAATTGTACTCAAACTTCGTACCTGAAGAAGAAGAAGAAGAAGAAGAAGTACACTTGAAAGACCTGACATCACTTTTGCCCTTTTTTTCACCGTACAAACTCGGGTTGAGGTGTACGACATGTCTTGTATTCCGATGCAGCTAATCAAGAGGTTTCGAGTGGTACTAAGATCTCTTGAAGATACAAAGAAAAAGATACTATTTCATAAAAAGCGCAAATCCTGGGCTAGGAATCTAAGCAAAAGATAGTCCACCCTGATCCCTATAGCTTGTTTGCAAAAAATTCCAGACAAAAACGAGCCGAAAAGAATAAAAATCGAGGATGCATTCTATAGTCATATATACACGGATAGATGGTAACAGCTCTAATGAGTATAGTTAATAAAGTAGTCATATAAGCTAAACTGATCTTGGACGACCGTACGAATTTGTTCTAACTCATCAACGTACTACACTATGCAGTTCAGCTATTTATTCAGATCTGCCTTCAACCATAAACTGACCAGCCAGCTGCCCAGCTCCAATGGCCGGCTGCATGCAGGAAAGCAGGCAGCAGCCTATGTACATATGCATCTGAAAAATGTGCACCTCTTCGCTTGTTCCCGCTCACATACGTACAACCAACGTCTAATAAAATCCATTCATTCTGTGCTTGCCGTGCCCCAGCTCCGAGCCTGGCGCTGGCTTTCCACTGAGTCCGCTCATTGTTTATGAAGAACCGTACACATGAAGCCAACCTAGCAAAACCTACGTAGGTTGGCAGAAACAGCAGCAGCAGCAGCAAGCACAGGCTCAGCCAGACAAGGCGAAGGCGCAGTGTCGGGTGGGCTGTTCTGCCCCCGCGATAGGGGTAGGGCATAGTGAAGACGAAGACAGTGCCAGGTAACGGGAGAGCAGGCTGAGGAGAAAAAGCTACTTAAGTATACTCGTATCGTGAGGGCTTAGCCCAATGGCAGTCGGTAAGCAGTTTATTGTTGGTAAGCTAAGGGAGATATGCTGCGCATCAACCTAGACGACAATCATTCCTGGCAATTCCGAGACGCTGCCGTCTAATAACTGAGTCCCAACGCTCTCTTGCTCCGTGTTCCACTCGCCTTCTCGTTTTCGCTTACCTTTGGATGCTCCAGACGGGGGCAACGCTGCCGACACGACCAGGGTCCTTATGAAAGCTAAAGAAAGGGAACGCAAGGAGAGAAGCCGGACCGAATGCTGCTAAGCTGACACTGCTGAAGAGAAAGATATTGCGTTGTCTTCACACGAACGCGCAGACGCGCAATCATATAGCCATACTCTGAACGGTTGCTTCCTCAGTAGCAGAACGGATCGAAAGAAAAAGAGGCGTTGAGAAGAGTAAAGAAGAGGTTTGTCAGCTCTGCTAGTTCCTTCCTTTGGAAAATTTGTCCTGAGCTTCCTTCTGGCTGTAGCAGTACTATCGGCAGCAACGCACTCTTTATCCGGATGGCCAAGGTAGAGAAAGATCATTGCTTCTTGATTCCTTGTATGTAGAGAAAGCTGTTGCTTTTTCTTAGCGTTTCCATTTTACATATACTAATGAAAAAAACTCCAGAGACCCTCCTCGCTGGACTCATTTTGTGAGTCCGACACTTCCATCGTATTCTTGTGCAGTATATAGTTCGGATGGAGATATGACAGTTTGACTTACGGGATTGTGAGTCTATCGGTGTCTAACATAGTGCTAATTCTAGTCATTAGTGTTTGACATCAACTGAGCTATTTATGTCAGCGGTTCACAACGATCTATAAGAACGTCATCAAGCATGAAACCTACATAGCTCTGTGCGTACCTGAGGCGAAATAAGTGCTTCCTCTATAATTTCTATTAAACATTTAATCCTAATAATAATTAAAAGCCAATAATGTACTCATGAAATACATAGACGTGCCAGCTGTTCTCTACACGGATAGGGCACAACAACGTGTTGCGTCAAAAAAGCTATACGCTTTCGGCTAAAATTATTTTATTAGGCATAGAAAAGTAACGCATATCGTGACAGATGGCGCGCAACAACGAACCGTAAAAATCCGTGTCGCTAGTCAATGATTTTGCTAGCACCGAACTCGCCATTTCTAACAATAATTTAGTGATATCTTATGTTCATTGATTTAATTTACTACAAAACTGTAATTGGCACTAGTTTTAGTTATTACTTATTTGAGCAACAGAAACAATTTAGCAGAGGGATATCCGCTAGCGACCTGATCATTGAATGCTGCGCCTGTTACGTTCCCGATTTTTAAACTATAAACCAGCCCGCATTATTTCGTCGTTCAAAGGAAAAAAAATAGAATATTAAACAAGATCACTATTGCAAAAAATACAAACGCATCGTCACTCAGTATTGGACAGATAATAGCATTTCATAAATGAATATTATGGTAAGCTAATCTAAATGTACGTGAAGGATGTAACGTACAGTAGAGGCATTTTTAGGTTATTGATGCTTGCTAAGCAAAAAAAAAGAAAAAAAAAAATATAT
>NW_019214604.1:0-92349 GCF_002532875.2 Varroa jacobsoni
TATATATTATTTATTCGCAGCCCGGGCACATACAATTAATTTTGCCCAGATTACGCCCTATATACTGAGACTCAGAATCTAAGGTGTCCGGTCAGCATTAGAGCAAGGATGCAGCAATATGGTACTAGTTCTAGACAATTTTCAAAGGCTTGTTTTAATTGAATAGAAGCTAATTAAACTTTAGAATGTCCCATGTAAAATGTTCGTAGTCTACTAAGCACTGCCCGATTCCTCCTATGCGTCTTTAAAATCTGCTATTCTTTACAAAGATCCCGCTTGCGGTCCATTATCCCGTACAGCGTAAACGAGTTTACGTCGTGCTGGACAAAATAAAGATATTTCATCGAAGGTAAAATTTAAAAATGGGCCAAAGACCGACATAGAAAAAAAATTAACATAAACGAGAAAAAAATCACGTTCATCCTGCAGCTAACAGGTCTAGGTAAATATAGATGCGTATCACAAACATTTTTTTGGAGAAAATGCTGTCTTTTGTTGTTTAGCACCGCCATTGTCGATCATGGTAACTTTAATCGAACATAGGCCATCAGCCTTTATAATCAACGTCGTAAAATAGAGTAACGCAGTATCAGGACAAATGAGAGCAATAGATCGGAATCACTGTATGGAAAAATATTAAACCGAATTTACTTCAGTTTTGTTATTGTTGATGTTTTCGTGCGCATCATATTATTGTTTGCGGTAGTCGTTTGTGGCAGTGTGTTGAAACGCGTGTAGAAGAACTGTATTTTAAAGGCATATGAAGATGGTGAAACACGCACCGCTTTACGATACGCTCTTGATAGCAAATTCTAACCGTTTAATGCTTTGTTATGTCTAAATATTGTTTGTATATTGCTGAGCAAAAGAGATTTCAGCTTCACGCGTATAGATATAATTAGAAAAGAAAAAAAAAAAACCACATGACAAAGCATGCGGTTACCGTGAATCTGGCTTCTAATTCCATCAAATAGCGGACCACCTGTTGCGACTCCAGAGCTCGTATTTTCCAGCCACCTATGTGCAATGTATTTTACATCTCGGCGGCGACACACGTCATCTGGGCTATGAATACTTAGACGGCTGCCTTCCGCCTTCACTTTATCGGTTCGTCGTTCATTGATGTTCGTTGCAGCACTCCTTGTCCACCAATCGGCCAGATGCTCCGATTTGTAAGCTTTTTTTTCCATTGTTTGTCACGGCGGCCTGCAAACGATGTCCTGACCAGACTAGTGCTGTATCAATTCGCAGCCATTGGACATCTTGTCCACCGCGGCGTCGGTGTACGCTACACTGTGGGTATGAGAAAAACAATGATTGAATCCACTTGGCTACTATATTGGCCGACTTGAAACTACGTGAGTCTATATATAAAGCTGATTATACCATGTGGATGTACAGGTTAAATTGCCATTTTTTCTATATGTGTTATTATTTGTCTAGGGTTCTTCGAGATAAAACTACATTTAATGCGTACACACGCGTACGATCGCGGAGATAGATAGAAAGATTTCTCTATGTACACCCACACACAGTGTCTCTTTATTGTTGTTTGCTGTGCAACCGCTTCCGCCCCCCAATAGTGCCTTGAAGAATCTGTTCTTAGCTTGATGTGGTCATACCGCGGTAAACTAGCTTTGCCGATCTTTTCGCCACGTCTAGCGTAACGAGGCGAAGAATGAAATGAAAAAGGGGATCGGTGATTTACAATTCACCGTAAGACATTGGATACAAAAAGGTAAAGAAAGAAAAAAACAAGTTTGTCACCCGCACCTAGTAACTAACGCAAAATGAAGCGGAAATGAGGAGAGACGAAGTGAGTTTCTCTCAGGGCCATGAGGGGTATGGGGTCGAGAAGAGACAAAAAAAAAAAAGAAAAAAAAAAGATAGCTCACCCCTACTAATATTGTTTACCTGATTTCAATTCTTTACTAGAAAGTTTCTAGAAATAAACTGCCGCTAGAGTTCCACGAACTGTGTGAAAATTTAATCGTATCGTGCATCAAAAGACCATCGTATGCAGCCTAATGATAAAACGAAAAAGGCAGGAAACAATGATTCTGTTGAGGCTTGTTTGCCTTTTAGAACCACCCCATCTAAGGTTACCTCTGTCAGCTCAGAACCCCTCAATTCAAACCCGAATTTTGACAACTTGAACAATTCGATCAAAAGGAAAACGGGATATTTTTAATTTCGATAGCAAAAGATAGCTAAAAATAAGAATTAGTTGAAAACCTTATTGCGGAAAAGTTGCTGCCATTGCTGGTTGACTGGCCGCACTGCAGTGTGATAGTCCGTCTCGATTGAGCTATGTGTGCATGTCAATCTGTACATATGTATATATCCATGGAGCCAACAGCAGTCATAGCAGTACGTGTTGATAATAAATCCAGATACCTCGATGCGTTTTTCTTCTTTATCGTCTAGAGCGTATTTTCACCCAAACCTACCGTGAACTATCCTATATAGCGGTTTGCTCGCCACTTGTCATCGCTATTACATTGCTGTTATTATTACCTGAATGTCTATGTGTTCATGTTGTTCCCTGTTGTATGACTGTTCTTGACAGAACATTTTGATCGTGATTGCTTTGTTATACATATTCGCTCAATGAGCTGTGTGACGCACCGGGTATCTGCAACGGGATTGCCGCAGAGGCAGCAAAAAAAAAGCACCAACGTAGTGCTTTAGCTAACAACATCGTGCTTTAGCCGACCCATCTCGTTTTGCAAATGTTGCCACGTACATGAAACACGAACGTATACGCGTATGTATGTATGTATGTATGTATGCGCGTGCTGTGGGAGCGTGCCGACGTAGTCCTCTGTGGGGTGTGCTTCGCACTTGTTCAACCAAAAGCCTCCTCCGCCGCTGCTGAAGCCACTAAGACGTTCAGCGTCAGTGGCGGATAGCTGTAGCGCTAACTCCCGAGTAGAGGATCGGTACGGCAGCTGTTCGAGCAGCAGCGACGAAAATGAGGCAAGTAAACGTATTTGCCCGCTGTCCCTGCGCCGCTAACGGCGGACTCGATAGTGGCGGTGACTTGTAACGTGGTCAACGACTTCATGGTCGTCGTTGGCTAGCATGGCGGTTTTCATTATCCTGTATTGCAACGTCAACAGTCAAAGGAGGGCGGCATATTGATCTTAGCAGAAATAGTAATACTGAATATATCAGTTGTCGTTGTTGTTGTTGTTGTCATCGTACTGCCGCGGCAATAATGTCTACCGACGTCTTTTATTTTACTCATTTCATGTGTTAGGACTCATTTAACTGGACATTACATTTTCAACTGGAGATCACATCAGGGGCGGTGACCGTCATGTGCGATTGCTGTTGATTAGCGGCATTTGTCAGCGTTGTGTTGTACCTCCGCGTGCCCCGCTGCTGGCCTGTGTGCACTGTAAAACCGTGAGCGAACGAGCCTGGCCGTCTAGCTATTTTTCCGTACAAAACAAAAACGACAAGGTCCATCGGTTTCTATGCCGTATAAACTTGCGTGAATGCACTATGTAATGTGTGTAATGCGATGGTGCCCATATTGTTGTGTGTATGAAGCCGCTCGAATGTATTATGTACATTTAATGACCCGGGTCGGCATTGGCGTTTAACCCCGATCTGATGATATAGATCAACAGAAGCGGCCGCGCTAGCAGCCGAGGCAAACGCAGTCCGAGTCGTGCGCGAGAAATGCAACAATAAGTGGTTCGACAATAGCAATTACGAGAGGAGCATTTTGTAGTGACTGGTGGTAGATGATTGGAAAGCTAAAAACGCCGCGTATTCATCATCATTCATTAGGTTGGAGAGGCGCAGGTATCTCTGTGCGTGTGGGACGGTCATAGGCAGGCCAAATAGGCAGGCCAATTTTTCTCTGGTATTTAGAGCGAGGCTTCTATCGAAGTACGTGAAGTCGACAGTCACACGCTGTATCACTCCACATCTAACGAGTGACAATTGCCCGCAAAAGGTTCTACACAGTACTGGGTGCTTTCGACTGAAACGGAAATTTGCTAAAAGCCTTAATCTGATGGACCACAGCTGTAGTCACTAGGTGCTATATACCGGAAATATAAAGTTAATACGATTCGCGATGCTAACTTCCCATTCTATCCATTCTTGATTATCGTCCCCTGATAGCAATCTTTCAAGAACGACTCCGGTGGTAACCAAACAGGCTATAATCGATCATGACTACTGTGCCAATATAAGGCTACGCGAAGTAAATAATAGTATCAAGTCCGCGTACCCGCCAAAAAGTTACGCTGTAAGTTAACAAAAACGAGACACGTTTACAGATAAACGACTCTACTTAACCGGCAAAGAAATAACGATAGGCGGTACCCAGGTCTCTTGTAAAAGTACGAACATTTTAAATTTCCCATTTGTGTACTCCTCTAAGTCGGTCGCTTGTTAGCGGCGTGTACGTGCGTCCGTTTCCTGTATGAAAACATCAATAAAATCTTATTGAGGCAGGCATCGTTAAACGGAAATGTGCTCGAATAATCCGTACCTACTGAGATGCTGATTGCGGTTTTGGTAAATCGTAATTGTCCCATGTACGAGATGATCTGTTCGTGAAACAGTTTCGCCACCATCAACCATCGGTCAAAGGAACATAACGGTGGTCAATCGCGCTCGGTTTTGGTTGTTTGTATTGTACAAGCCGTAGCAATGCGCCGAAACGCGTCTAGCCTAGACGATATCCAATCTGTTTCTGCGGTTCGAAACGATACATCATCCTGATCCTTTTTGATACTAATAGATCCAAATTGTGCCAGGGCACCGATCGTGTCGACGTCTGACTGAATATGCCAGAGTGTGAACACGTGTTAGCGAAGATGCGGATCTTACAAACCAGCTTGTCAACAGTGATCATGCCAATGGTGGTAAGTGCAACCGTCGTTCGACAGCAGATAGGTCAGATGGGCCGGTGTAAAAAAAATAGCCCACGCTTGCGTGGGCAATGTTTTTATTTTCGTTGATTTTTGCAAGAACATTTATTAGCATGTATGACTGTACAAATGATTTTCAATTTTTTATAACATACGCATTTAAGGAGCTGAGCTGGCTAATTTTCGAAAGAGATAATCTCTTTGTCTATCTGCATTGGTCGGACAGCGGTGAGAAGCTAGTTCAAAGCCGCGCCGACGCCTTTAGTGGCCTTCGACTTTTCTTTGTTTGAATGTTACCTGCGACGCTGAAGAACATATGCGTACATCAATACACACACACCAACTCATAGCGGTCCCTGTTGTGTATTCGGAACTATCCTTCGCAGTTATCGAAAGCCATGCTTGATTGAAGAATTTGTTTGTTTTGTTAGAGAACTAACAGAGCAATGAAAGTTAGTTGGATTACCAACTATATTAAAAAGGTCTTGATGGGACGTCATATTAAGCATTTACAGAGAGGCGACACAACATTGTCAAACATATCACGTCTGGTTTTCTTCTGCTAGTGAGAAAAGAAAAAGACCGAATCATCCACTCAGATTCTATAATGCATACAAGGCAAAACGTGAAATACCATTATAGAGTAGTTACCGTGCTTGGCTATTAAGGTCACGTACTGCCCACCATATGTGGCTGTACATATTTACGCACTATGTATGGCACAATTTATTGATGGAATAATTAAGACTATACATCATGGTGTGCATATTGCTCACACTTCGGCACGTTATAACAAAATGGACTTTTAGGATGCAAATTTCCCTCGACAGTATCACGTGCAGCGATTTACGCCCCATTTTTCAATCCTCTAACTAATACTAATGTAACATTTTCATGCTTCTCGTGTCGCTTTCTGGGCCGTTCCGTTCTGCTGCTTTTGCAGTATACCAAATGGAAATAATTTATTTGAAATTCAGAAGCAATCTTGTTCCGCCCAGTTGGGTTTACTCAGTGCTCGACCCGTCGCTGTTACTAGAGACAATTTTCAAGATACGAGATAGTAGTTGATTCGTAATGAAATACTTGAATACTATGCAAATTTCCATGTTAGGGTATTTCCCGACGACGTGAGGACATGGAAGCAATGTGAGTTTGCCCCCCAATGAGGCAACCCAGGACTAAACATCCCCTTCACCGATGTCCCCTTCTCGGGAGGAGACGGGCAGTAGGGAACGTTTGAAATAGCAGACGTTCTGCTGTGTGGCGCTTGTATTCGCTATACTCTTAATGCTGGTGAATCCTTCCTAGACGGGTGGATTTCACCGATGCAATAGAGTCGTCGTACGGCAGCAGTGGTGGCGACTCACGCGTCCTGCCGTGCCGACTCCCATTGAAGCACGCTGGTGGGGTACAAAGGGGTAAAATGTCATCTCATGCTCATCAGTGTGTGAGTTTCCTCGACGTGACTGGCTTGGGAATATATATCCAAAACAAGGCACCCCTTACCTTATCCCGTAATCGCTAACCCAGAAGGAAACCTGCCTCTTCATCAGAGTTAGCTGATGTACGAAGGATTACTATTTCGCTATCTACATTACTATCGCTTGCTCAAAAGGTCACTGATACGCCAGCTCGAACCCTGCCAACTGGTAGACGGGTGGATAATTTGAGTGCACCGAACAGCACGTGCCTTTAAACTTACTGAAACGTCACACACATACATTTTTCCTGTAAAAAAATAACCAATGCAAGCCATTCTTTTAGCAACTACACCCACACAAGGTAATCATCACAGTATGATGGGCCGGCATAGACGGAATGTTTCTTAGTTCTACTCGGCTTACTTCTATCATCAACATCGAAACTTTTCTCTATAGTAGCGTTCGTTTTCGCTGTCCACGATTTTCTTATTGTTTTGCTTCCTCAGTTGCTACACTTAAGTCTTGCAACTGTCTCTAGCCTTTAAACACTATAACTAGTGATGGCTATGGTTATTACCTTTTTACTGGTCCTAGCGTTTACTATCGTCTACCTTTCCACTATTTTGCTGACGCGATCAATGTCTTCGACTAATCAGGATGCTTGCCTATCCTTTCGAATACATTTTAACATTGCACGTTCTTTTCTCCTATTGACTTAGTAGGCAAAAGCAGCGTGGCAGACGGTCAGCAACTGCTGACCGATTTGATAGCTTTAGCCATTTTGGTAATAGCGAGAGCGCTTGCACTAACCCCAACAGCAATAGACGCAGCATAAGAACTGGCACTACGGCGAACTCGAATGACGCTTGCAGGCTCAACGAGGCTGTGCATGGCCACGCACAGGCGCCTGAGCTCATCGACCTTCGCCCTGACGACCCTCCGTCAGCCAAGGGACCAGCACCGACCCAAGAGAGCGATGATGAGCAGAACGCTTCACACGGTCTTGGATGAGTCATCAGTACATCGCATGCGATTCAAACAATTGCGCCGGTAATAGTTAGGGCAGCAACTGGAAACTGGTAAAATGGTGACATGAGCAGTTGTAATGTCTACACTGTAAAATCATAGTAACGTCTGTGTGGGCGTTTTTGTACGCCTAACATACACGCCACGAGCGCTCGAGGCGATATATACGGTGTGGGTGAAATGTTATTCGTCTCTGGTTTCAATCAGCTTTTAAACAATTCATTAACCTAAGATACACTTTTGTTAATGCCAGTATTTCTAGATCAAGTTCAATAGAAGTGGGGATGATAATTGGATTTCGACAAACGTCTTTTCAATAAATCTCAGTGATGATTCTCAAAGATGTTCTACTATTGACGAAGATATATCAAACTATATTCGAACATTTATTTAAAAAACAAGCCCCGTTTTGTCAGTCACCCCGTTCATGGCGATTTTGAAAAAAACAACTTCTGCTAACCGGCATTCTTTATATATATAATATTACAAAAAATTTTAGGTGATTAAAAAACTACTTTTTTAACTGACAAAGTATATCCGCAAAAGATAATCTTCTGTCTAGTTTTTTTTTCCACAGAAAATACATCTCTTGCTGCGGATCGGTTGTAGAATTTTTATACTCCGTAGACTAATAACGTCAAGTTGTTCCGCGGTGTTTCGAGTTTGTTTCTCGGTATCGCCGCTGGACTTTCGATCAGACGACTGACTCCCAGCACGAAATGAAATGTGCTTTTGCCCGGGTTCGAGCCCAGTTCACAATGTGTGTCTAAAATGAACAGGCAACTATGGCAACTACCCAGTAACGTATCACGGGGACTTTCTTCTCTTAATGTGTTGTAAAAAAAATGGACGCCAATGGAAGCGAGAATCAAAAGCGGAATAATATTTCGGTACCTTTAGAAGCCAATGTTTTTTCAACTTCGTAAGTTTCTAATATTCATTAGACTCCTTGCTCGCAGTATGCGTGTTTACATTTGTCCCTGACTTCGACTACGACGTGGCCAATAAGACCCAAGTGAAAGCTTCTGATGAGAGAAAACCGTAGCTGTGATACCGTACGATTGTGAGATCTGATTTTAATAGCATTTAAATAGTTCTATCACCCTGTGAAGGATGCCTCCATTGGCCACTAGCGTTCTGCCGGCATGTGCGTGCTGAGTTTAGCTCTATAGACCTCCTCTAATCGCTTGCTTCAGGTAGCCAACGAAAGTCCTATCAACACGATCTTTCTGGCTTTTCAGCACGATCGCATAAGCGATAACGCTTATTGATTAGGTTACGTAGTGTTCCGTTTCAGTATGGTCAACGACATGCGAGCATCGACACTAGACTATCAGTGTGCCCATACGATTTGTAGTAATTCTTCAAACTATCACCATCTCTGCTGTTCAAAATATATTCAAAGCGTCGTTCAGTGAAGACTCATGAAAGGCAGCATTAGCTAAACGGAGTAAACCGATAGAAAGTTGGTGTCTTCACGAGCAAGCTCTACACCCGAAAGATGTTTGCACGGTCGTCAGCAAGCATCGGCGACGTTAGCAACAGTAGAAGCGCGTCTCGAGGGAAGATTTTTCCTGCGAACAGGTTTGATAGCCTGCGCGATAAGGTCTACACGTTTGTCAAAACAAAATCTACGGCCACTAAGACAACAGAATAACAGCAACGAAATGATAAGCTACTCAGCGGTAGCCAGCCAGTTGGGACCTTGTCAAGATCATAATATAAACATTTAATTGTTTACTCAACGCTATAATAGATACACGTGATGACAGGTCAGTATTTCTTGGTCATCGGCTGTTGCCGGTGTGGGGTCGGTCGCGTCAGCTTGGCTTGCGGCTCGTTCGACAGGATGAACTGGGCAGAAAGTCTAAGGTTCTGATGAGCCAGCGGAACATCATTGTTTCCTGTAAATGGCTCTGCTGTTGTTGTCAACTTAACTGTCGGCGACATAGCCGATATTGTACGATCTTTAGGGAATGGAACAGCTGCGAGCCAACAGGGCTTCACAAGGGAGAAAGTCAAGCCGTAGGGTTGTGTTGTGCTGCGCCAGCGGCGGCGGCGGCGGCAACAGCAGGAAGAGAGCAGAATTTGATACTGTTTATCGTAATAATCATCTGGACGTAGACGACGATGGCGAGATACCCTATTCGTGTTCGTGGCGCCTCGATCGAAAAAACATATCGGCAAAGGAAAAATGACGTGAAATAAAAACGGTAACAGCAGCAGCAGGACAAGCTGGCAAGATCAGCGGTGTACAGAATAATAATAAATGTACTTGGAATTATTTACGAATACATTAACAATTATGTGAGCATGTTCGAAGATACGAGATAACGTTAAGGTGTTGGGAGGCTCCCAAATGTCTATAGCAGATGACGAACTGCCCGGCTCGCTAACTGCTTGGCTGACCCAGTCAGCGTCGAAGCCTGCATCAGCGTAGAGGATCACGTGAAACATTATACGCATACGATTTATGTAGCGTCGTCTCGTCCGGCCGAGGTAGATCGCTTGTAACATTCAAATTTCCACAGCTAATCTTGTGTGTTTTTATTGTATTATGTAGAATGCATACCTTGTTCGTTTCTACCATCGAAGACGTATGGCTTGAAACGAACTCCTCGATTGGGTAGATATTGATAATAAAATTCAAGAGCGTGCAATACACACATCGTGCCAAATACTGGCTCCAATATATCAAGCATAGGTGGCATCGATAGCAAGAATTGCTTATAAAAAATGACCGTTAAGGGCAAAAGTGGGTTAGGAAGCGTTTATCTGCGTGCATGTTTCGGGACGTCTTTAGGCACAATCGACTTTTACATGTAGAACACAGATCGTGCATTGTTTGCATTCAAACGTAAGCTGAATGGAATCAAGGGAAATATTATAACCTTTCAGTCTACCCCATATTCGGTACGTCGTATCGGTGCCTTGAAAACAATTTCAATCAATTGGAAATTATTCTAGAAGTGCAGCGAATGGTAATTTTCGTTATAGATTTCCAAGTTACATATGGCGGCTAAACGACTCGTAAATAACTGCTCTTAATATCTACTTTTTGTGATAATTAAATGCTGACTTTTACCGTCATTTGCGGACAAAAAACACGAGTAAAGTTCACAGATGTACATACGAAGTCCGAACTGCAGAGCCTAGTTAACTACACGTAACCATTTATGAAGCCGACAATTGGCCTAGTATTGGTGGTCCTTCGATCGAAAAAGCAGAATCGCGTCGTTCGCAAGTGAACCTAGACTAATGTTTCGTTCAATAAGGCCTACGTAAATCTTAATATATGCTATTATGACATATATGATGCAGTGCTGTGATTTACCATATTTTCTGGAATTTTCTCGAAATACGCCAAATACTAACGCGTTCCTTTTTTCACAGTAAGAGTCGTTTTGGGATTTAATGGAACTCACCCTCTGGCACGAAATAGACGCACAATACAAATCCTTCTAGGTAAACTAAAATCAGTGCCGTAAGCATAACCATTATCAATCCAATTATATAATAGTTGTCGTCCACTTCGTCTACTGCACATGATCTACGGGGGTCTAGATTACTATTTATCACAATCCAATAACCCGTTGATAGACCCTCGATGATTTGCTCGTGACCACCATTATTTTCTTACTCTATTCGGATACACGTAGAGCTTTTGGCGTCGTAACACTATCAAATATCTGAAACACGCCTCGTACCGGCATCGTGTTCGTTTGTTTGTCGATACGGTGGCGCGGGTGTCCGTATGTGTCTGAGCGCGTAGCATCGCTAACAGCGTAATAACAGCGAAGCAGGCAAAAACAATAACATTTGACAAAGAATTTTCAATATTTGCGATCGCATCGTCAGCTTTGTTCTTAAGCTTGCCCCGACAACTGCTACGCGTCTTCGGATCGAAAGCCTTTTCGCGCCGTTTGTTTATTCTTCGCTTTTATTAATTCTTACGGATGCTCAGATGGGCAGGCGTGAACATCACCGCCTGCTCGAGTGTTGCAAATCTTCAACAAGTTCGTGTGTCCATATGCGATTAGAGAGGCGCTGACTTTGATTGGGACGTTGCTTAAGGGCTATGAAAGACGATGCTCAAAGTATCAGCAGCAGCGGTCGTAATGCTGCTGGCTGGTGATAATTCCACTGCACAGCACGAAGCACAAAGCCTATTATAACAGTGTTTATTTCTGCTGCTGTTGTTGTTGTTACGATGATGCCTTTCCCGCAGCCACTAAATTTATCTCCGTTGCTTCTTTCTACCTGTCGTCGTCCCCCCCCTTTCACACGTCCACGGACACCCTGATGCTGCCTACCTGATACTTAATACAGGCCACTAACTACGATTGTTGTCGAGAAGACGACGATGACCACGTCTCGATGTTATAATCATGGAGCAGATAATAACGGGCGCGAGGCCGTGGCCAGCCTCAATCAATTTAGTAACGGGCGGAACGACAAAATGGGCGATGATGGACGAATTTGGTCACACGTACCACCCGCGGCTGACGCAGGCCATGCAGCCAGTGATCGACCGAAATTCTCGTAAAAGCTCTACGTGCCAAATCGTTAGTGCTTCACACCTTCTTCCGTGAGCATAGTGGATGAGTATCGGTTTAGCAGTAGAAGTTTGCATTAGCTTTGGCTAACCGTCGGCGTCTACCATTTTCGAAAGCTATCGGTATGGGTCTGTACGTGAAACAGAATCAATTGGATTGTGTGGCGATCGCGCCCCCGGTACTCTCGTGTGGCGGCTCGAGCAGTAACGCCTTATCGGTCAACGGCCAAAGGCTGTTATGTGCAGATGGGTAATGAAATCGAGGCCGCTTCCTCGACCAGTCGTCGATGTCAGCCATTAATTTAGTTGATTTGACTGTGTTAACTATGTCGATTAGGTCTGAGCCTGCAGCCTGCCAAATGCTTCGATTATTAAAATCGTTATTTTACTCAAAGGACAACCAAAATTGTGTTTTTTGTTATTGTACAAGCAACGATTCACGTGAATGCTACAGCGCTGTGCTATCCTGGCACATTGAGCATGGGTGCCATCTTTTGCATAACAATAGGCCTTTAGGTATCATGAATTTGACGCTCTATTATTTGATCGTTGAAAAATTATTGGTATCCACTTGGTTTATTGGGCAAATTTGCTGAGGATCGCCTTGAGTTATCTTTAAAGAAGGCTGATTGTTAAATGAGCCTACATCTTTCAGCTATGAAATTCCCACTATGCATGAAGCACATTTTTCGGGTCGTTTCCGTAACTTTTTGGCTTCGGCAAAAGGTCGGTGTTTCAAACCCACCTATACTTAATGTCCAACGTATTGGTTTCTAGTTTCTGAAAGGCCAAGACAATGACAACAGCCCTATAGAGCAAAGAAAGTTTTTTTTTTTTATCTGAATAGAATGTCTGACTGTAAGCAATCGAAGAATAAAAGGACAAAAATCAATAATAAATTATTTCTCTAATGACTTGAAATTCTACTAGATCTGAAAGAAGTATGGGACAAAATAACGCAGACTGAATAAATAACTCGTGACATGTAATTCTAAAGCTGAGAAATGACACATCAATTAAAAACTTTTGGTCCTTCGACGGCCTGCTGCCGTATTAACTGCTACTTAGATACCGACAAACAGTACCCCACACATTCTAGCTGAACTTACTGTATGACGGAAGTATGCGTCATAACTGACCTTTTTTACGACAAAAAAAAAGAGATCCGAAAATGGAGATGGCCGCATTAGCGAACAATTTTCTTCTACGATCACTAGCGGTAAGAGGTTTAGTCGGCCCTCTACTCGCATATGCTGATATCATAGGGTTGTGTGTAAGCAAATACATGTGAGGTAGTGGGGGTGTAGAAAAAAACGTAGAAACTAGACATCAAGAGTTACAATTCTTCCATCGAGCAAGCAAGCGACCGGTAGCGGGGAGTTCTGTTCGACTCCTTCCTTTCGAAAGCGTAAGGCCTTCCATTCAATAACGGGGGTCTCCGTTATGAGAACCGTTCGAAGGCAGTAACGTGTAGAAGCCAACATCGAGACTCTTTATCAACGGGCAGAAGCGAGATAGATGTTGCCTGTCTATGCCAGCCGTCCGCAACAGAGAAAGAATACGCGATATCATTGGGTTTTTTTCTGCTTTTTTTTTTTAGAAAAGCTCAAGACGAATGACAATCTGACCGTATGATGAGATAGGAGCAGGAAATGCGATCAGCCCTATTGGAGGGCGTTGGTAAAAACGGTACTTTAAATCTCAACTAGAGCAACACAGCGAGGAGGGTCAGGGAGCAACGAGAGAGAGGCCAAGAAGATTGTTCGGCACAAACGGTTAGCATAGAAATTGGCAGGAAGTGATCATGTCGTCTGCTTTTTGTGGGATAGAGGGGCCTATTCACATTCAGATCATGGATCGCTGTTTCACTCAGGCGGAACCTGAATAGAGGTAAAAGTCTTAACTGCATAAACCACTGTGGCAGTTTTGTCGTTGTATAATGTACTTCATTTACTCACCAGGCCATGAACTCGAAGCTCGCCAGGGGCACAGTTTCACCGCAAAAGCCTATGGCTTTGCAGCCGAAATTCAGCTGTACAACTTCTACTTCTGTACTAGAAAAAACGGACAATTATTATAATACTTCGGACGATATTTGTTCAATTTCGTTTAGGTTTCCGATCGAAGACACTGATCATGTAAAATATAACACAAGAAGAAAAACATAGAGTAAAAACAAGAAGACATTTGAAATACCCGCTGATCATTAGAAACTGTCAAATAAAGTGTTCAGAGTATGAATGGATGAGTATTTAACAACTTCAATAAGTACACGAATATGTGTACCTGTAATCTGCGGCGAAAATTTTTAGGCCTCTGGGCAAAATTGTGACGACTGTGTAGTGGGTACTGGGGTCAGGTGTTCCACTTTGTGTTACTTAATCACAAACTTGCAATCAGAACTGGGCTAAACGTTGATCGGACTTTCGTACGGTCAGCGGAACGTTCCGCGTTCACAACTTGAGGGCGGCGCCATACTTAGAAGGCTGATATGCAGTTAACACTTTACATTAACGAGCTGCTTGTCCGTTCTTCAAGTTGTCTTAGTTTACTCTTTTATTTCTCTTAATTCATAAGGTCCGTCAGCTGAAAAACGTAAGCTATAATGCATAGGGTCGGTTATAAAGCATATGTAGAGCACAAAAGCAGTGCCCAAGCTACTTATTATATGTCAGCTACACATCAGTGATTTTCAAACAGCCTATCTATATATATGATCTGAATCGTCCGTTAATGCTATTCGGTTATTCCGTATTTACGAGTACCTATTTACCTGCTCGCGTCACAGCTTTCGCGGACAGTATATTTTTTAAAAATTTCCTCCAGCTCCGGCTTCTCTCGCTGTCCTACTATTTAAATATTACATGATCTTATGTCCTGCTACGTGCACTCTATGCTCCATATAGTTATGCTTCGCGCGCTGGAAGCTGGAGCAAAAAGACATGGGCAGATACCTATAAAGATGCGTCAAATATCGTATTATTAGTAACAAGGGCGCGCGGTAGGCCGACTATACTTAAATCGTTCAAACATTCCTGGACACGTTCCTCGCTTGAGAAAGATGAATAAGAGCCCAACTCTTCCGTAGCGCGCCTTCACCCGTCGATGTCCGGCCAGTTTTGTACCCAGCCGTTCGCTGGTATTCATAGCGGGACCTAAAGATTGCACGCCAAACGCCTCGATGACTTGCTAATTCGCGTTACATGCAAACCTGAGACATTAGAGCACGGGGAAGCGTTACAGTGTTTACCCCCATACTTAGGGGTCATTAAATTCAACAGCAATTTGTAATTCCACTAACCATGAATTGCGTGAGAGCACATTTGGAGGAAGCCTTGGCTTTTTCTTCCTTTCATTAACATCCTCTATTTCGACGGAGGATAACGAACGATGGGGCGACGGCGTTGTATCATTACCGATCCCCTCCCCTACGTGCGCACGCTTTCGAACTTTCAGTGTTTTTCATTTGCCCTCGTTTGTAAATTTCGTTTTGTCGATAGATGCTGCAATGCTTGAAATTTACGACGAACGTCGAAAACGATGCCAGCAGCTTTAGCTGCTCTCTAAGTTCCCTATACAGGATGAAGCAAGTTTTTTGACAGTTGAAAACGTCACTTGACAGTGGTACTGCTTTCATAATAACGTAAATCTGTTAAAAACCCGCTCTCTTTGCTGAAATCATTTGAGTTCTGTTCTACTTTATGTATAACATTGTGCTGTAGATGTAGCGTTAAAAGATCGGCTATATATTTTCGTCAGGCATTTTCTCCTCTCCATTTTAACTATTCATTAGTAGACCGTACGTGATGCATATAAATCAATATATTTCATCTACTTGATTTTGGTGATCGGCACCATGGTATCAAATTTGGGGGGTCGCTAGCCAATCGCTGCGGCTGCCCATGCCGCCCGACTTGAAGCGCTCGAGCAGTCGCATCGAAGAACGTCTTTCGCATTATTGGCAGCTTCTGTTGTTATCTGTACTGGTAATAGTGGCGCTACTATTTCTGTAGTTACTCCTGATAAGCATGAGTAGTTCATTTTTTTGCTGTCGTTTGTTTTGATGTGGTCTCGTTCCGTCTCCGGGTGCATCTAACTCGCCATTTGTGTTTGGCCACCGAATTGCATGATTCAGGCCCAGGCTAATTCTGCTTGCCTAGGTCAGTCGACATGCCTTGTTCCCTCAGCTGCAGCCGACGTCCATATCCGTAAATCTGCGAGAGGTAAAGAGAAGGAGACACCACTCTCGTGACTCACCTTTGGTTGCTTCGTTTTGGAAAGCGAAGACAGTTTTATTTTAGTCTATAGTTGTCTCAGTGTCGCCAACGGCCCCGCTCAAATTAGACAGGAGATCTGGTACGATCCGCTTGAACTTTTCTTAGGTCGAACAGCGGGACACCAATTGATCCTCCTACCCCTCATTTCCCGCGTACTGTCCCGCTTCTCTGATCGGCTAGTTGTAATACACGTCACATCCGTCATTGGCGGCGCTTTGACGTTTGATGTTCCCTCACCTCTTTATGCTTGTCTCTCACAGTTTCTATCATTCGATGTAGAAGCATCCGTAATTACATAGCGACGATACAAACGACAAAGAGAACCGGCACCAGCGATAGTCCTCCAGCGACTGCAGCTGAAATAGGTAGTAGTTCGAAATTGAGTACCAGTATCCAAATTTACGGAACTAGCAATGTTCAGATCAGATCAAACATCGCTAGTAAGTTCAGTCAGTGTTCGAGTGGGCCGTTTGGATTCGCTAAAGTGTAGCCGAACTTATAGGAGAATTGGCGCAAAATGAAGATTTGATGTTTTTCCACTCTTCATACTATCGACATATTTTTGCTTCAACAAAATGCTGTCTTTGTGATCGTTGCACCTCTTCTTAATTGAAGCCTTGCGAAGCACCAGCTTTCCTGACCCTAGGTGACTTTACGTGATGCGTTTGCCTGCTAATCCTTTATTTCGGCTTATTTTTTATACTGCATCGTTTTTATGCTTCACAGTTGCTCCGTCACAACATTGTGGCAATTTGTTCATCTAACAAATGTATAATGCGCGTAGTAAGCTAGGACAGAAAACTGCTAGGTACATTTTGATGCCGTTATGTTAACTAGGCTTAGCAAGTTTCGCGCCTTTCTGTTTTCTTATCCCTGATACTATGTCATTAAACACTGATCCAAAATAAAATTGAAAATTTAGGAGTCATTTGCACTTTTTATTTGCTGTCAACATCGATTACATTTTGCAGACAGACCCCTTCGCCCAGTTTCACAAGTTAGTCTGACAAGCGATTTAAAGCTGCTAGCCATTTTGACTCATATGGCTTCATCGTGGCTCGCCGCCTCGCAGAGTTGTCTCGGTGGAGAACTTCCCTTCGCAAACAAGGGCATCTCATGCTAGCGGAGCATAGATTGCTTGCATAATATCCACAATGGTCCGTACCTTAAGTAGTTATCCTCGCTGTCAATTGCCGTTGAAGAAAGCATTATTAAGTAGGTTCGTGGATCCTAATCTGCTTTCAGATATTGCTGTGGGTTAAGTTATTCTGTATTTTTTTTGGACGATTCCAAGCAATCGTTTGCAATCTTCTCTTAGAGGCTGGTTTTAAATCGCTATGAATAGAAATGGTAACTCTTCTATGAGCAGCTTATTTAGCACTATGTGTCCGTGTATCGTTCTAAATTTAGGCATTTTTTTAATGCGACACATCTGTCTTCTGTCCCACGCTCTTTGATTCGTTTGCCTGCCAAAAAGTCGATAGTTGTTCCATCCTCATTCAGAGCTGCTTTGTTATGGTGTTTCAGCGCGATACTTTACTACAAATGCTTGTTCGACCGAATTTAAAATATGGTAAGTCCGTGACATACCGTCGAAATACAGAGAGAAGAGTCGCTCAACATTAAGTCTTCTTGCAAACACGCGAAGTTCCCTTCTGTCCATGTTGAACGGAAGAACATATTCATCCTATTTGGTTGAGCTGTGGAGTCACAACAGGGCGACCGTATAGCCCGAAAGCTCGGCTAACACCACGCCAAGGATACATGCCCCACGCAAGGATACAGAACAACCCCTCAAATATGGACGCTGGCAGAGCTTGTTCCCCCATTTCTTTGACAACCGGCATACCATATGCGTTCGTTGAGATTTAACATAAACAGATCCAGCGAAATCACATGCGTTAACAAGGACAACCTTTAACAGGGAATTCGAAAATGCCATTAAACTATAAAGGATCTTTATGTCAGGGCTGAAGTTCGAGCCTGCATAACCAGCGTCCGACAACTATTGTATTGGCGACTGTACTTCGCTACCAGACGTCTGTCTCTTTTCACAGAGATAAATGGTCCCGATTCCGCTACAAACAATACCCCATTTAAGTGACCTAATGGGCACCACTCACACGTCAATAGTACCATCTTAAGATACCTACTCTATCAGAGTAGGTATCTTAAGATGGTACGTACAATGCGTTCGCGGCTGTTCGTGGCCATTCGTGAACATTGTCAAAGGTTCAAGTTGTCACTTGCTTAAACTAAATCCTCCGCTTATTATGACCATTACAATCATTGTCATAATCGCCAGTCAATCGTGTCCTTTTAGCTCGACAGATCGAATACTATCTCGCATCTTCGATCCGACTGTCACCTATTCAACTTCGGATCGGGTTCGATTCAATTCACTATGAATAGGAAGGTATTCATCATACCGATTGCGTCTTCATTGTTGCCCGCAGCATAGGTATCGGCGCGTGGTGTGCTTTAGCCTAACCGAGGTTCGACCCTGTTTTTACCAACGTCCAACAAACGACATCGAGCTCAAGTCCTAAAAAGCGATACCCGTTAAGAACCGCTTAGCAAGGACGGCTACAAGTAATAGAAGTACGGACGATGACGACAACATCTGCGACGACAACAATAGGAACACAGTGAGTCTGCAGCGAGTCGGCAGGAATAAGCAGGTAGCAGGCAGTTGTGTTATTTAACTGGCTTGTCCATGTGTCGCAAGAGACGGACGTTGTCATACACATGCACATGCACATGCACACGCACACGCACACGCACACGTGCAGTTCTCACCAAAGTACAACGATTGCGGGAGCAGTAAACGAGCCTCAACTTCATCAGACCCGCCGCCTGACTGACGTGAAATCGGTTTCTCGAAGCCTTCGATTGGTCTGCTCCATTTAGAGCGCTTAGGCTTTTTCTCTCTGACTATAGCCCTTTGTCGATACGATTTTCTGTCGTCCGAATCCGTTCACTGGCCCTGTAAAAACGCTAAATAATCTCGAGTTCGCTCGCACACGTTACTGCTGATGCTTTCATACCGGGCAGCGAATGTGACAGGCGTGTTATGAACGCATCCAATCAACTTGAAAGATAAGAAAAATTCCCATTATACCTATGTCCAAGCGGGTGCTGTTGAGTAGAATCGATGTGAAGGATATGCGTTTAACTGTAATTGATCAACGCGATAGAGGAACAGACAAAAAAAAATCAAGTGAAGGACATCAAAAAAAAGGACGCATTCTGTAGATATTACAATGGTTAATGAGAAGGCGGCTAGACGGATGTGATTAGTCGATATTTTGTCGCATTTCCTAGACTGCCAGTCGTACCTGTTTAGGCCTAGGGTTTAAATAAAGCCCATCTAAATAGACTAGAGTATGACTTCGGCGTTTCAACCAGTGATCTTACTGCGTGTTCCTTAATAAAGAACTCTTTGAAAGTATACATTATATTTGAATATATCAGACTTCTACCTATTTCCCTATCGAGATCAGTCAGCGATTAGACAGGCATACCTGACTGTGCCTATTTTCAGGTAAAGCTGCTGGTAAGGCTAAGCTTGGACGGCGTCTATAATCAACTATAACAAACCTGATCCAAGAGAAGACTTAGGGACGCCATTAGCGTATGGTGGTAGAGATAAGAGTACAATTGGCGGTGTCAATAACGCTAACGACAATCGCAAGCTCAGCTAGCTGCAGCGGAACGCTGATCATTTACGAGTAAATTACGATATTGTTCAAATTCGTATTCCAGTCATCGCTCACCGTCCCGGTAAACAGCCACTTGGTCCATTTGAAGCACTGAAAATAGCACCATTCTAGATTATGACAAGCATAATAAAGCATCATTATTATGTGCCTATATGGGAAATTTTTGACACTATAAAACCACACATAAGATAGGTCACCCGTTTATGGCAGAACTGATATCTAGCCATATAAATGCACCTTATAGTTTTTGATGTTTTCGTCAAATGTGTTTTTTATGGACATGCATTTTAGAATACCTATCTGACGATCGGTTTCTTGAGCTGTCTACCTCACATCGAAAATGACTAAGAGGGATTGTTAAGGACGCCTTTTGCAATACGGTCCTATATTAACATTAGCCTGCTTGCCGTTCAGTTGCCAGTCAGTTGACAACCTATTTTGTCTAAACACATAACGGTTTCATAGAAATCACTAGAAGTTATAATAATCAGACATGGCAAACTAGCTACGTAATCTTAATGCGGTATATTGGGCATGTCTCTCGCTTAATTCCATTCTCGTTTATCACTTACGTAAAATCTTCTTTACGTTAATATCTAACAACTGCACAAGCCGAAGGTTTATTACACCCTACAACATAGCCTATTAGGATTCTAGGACGAAACAGCCACGCAAGGAAGGACACCCCTGTTCCTATAACGATTTGAGTGGTCAACTTCTTAGGGAAACAGTTTCGTCGACAAGGTGTCATGCCGTGTCACTTCGTTGTACTACTCTATCGAGCTACTTCTCAGTGTTTAATGTTGAGCTCCTCTCTTACGCTGCGTGGCGTTTGTCTTTTCTTGCAATAGACGGACGAATCGGGTGGACAAGCAGTAGTTCTCTGTCCGCAAGATACAGCTAATAGGTATCCCTTACCCTCGAAACGTCTCTCTACGAATCGAGCAAAGTGCCGTCCAGAGCGCGTTTGACTTTCCTCCATTGTTTCTTTTCGGCTGACGTTTGTTCGTTCTTGTCGTTCACGTCTTTATCTCCCTCAGTCGTCGTCGCCGCTGTCCACGAACGTCTTGTTTTTGTTGCGTCTACGTAGCTTACGCGCTTGCAAGCCAACGCGTCTAGAAGGGCTCGGGTAGCGGCATATCGGCCTCGTACGATACGCGATGGTCCATGGCGCCGTAGTTGTGATTCTGTTATAGTCGTCCTGCGTTCGAGCTATTGCTACTGGACTCTTGGGAGCTAGTTTTTCGGTTCTTCTACAACGACGTGGGTTCGCGCAGTCGTCGTTGCTATGTCGATTAGAACTGGCGACTCTGTTTGGCCCCTCCCGCGTTTACCCAAACGGGAAGGAAGCAATGGTCGGGACACAGCCAAGAATGGAAAACGGCTTAGTAAAGGTTGTCATTTTCGCTACTGTTACTACAGTTTCGGCGTGGACCGGCGCGGTTCGGCTGGACTGAAGTTACTGAAGCGAAGACCTTTTGTTCTCTTCAACCGTCCGCCTCAATCGGATCCCACTTTGTTGGGTCCACTGTCGTTGTTGATGTCGATTTTTTTGCGGGCTGGGTCGCATCTTTTTGCCGTCAAATGTTCAGTCAAGTAGATTCGGACCGAGTGACTTGTGTCGTATTTGGTAGGTGTCGGGAGCCATTAGCTTTGCCTGTGGTCGAGGAGAACTATTTGTAAACGAAGGTTTATGTGTTTACGGGAGTTGTTCTTGGTAAAAATAGAATTTCAAAAATCCGATACCTGATTTAGCTAAATGTCGAAGAAAATTCCGTTCTAGGGAGGGTGTCCTGTTAAAATCGTTTTTCCGCATACACTGTCTTTTTTTTTCTAGATTGTTCCGATGTGGACATAAATCTTCGATATATAATGGTACCAGTTTCAGACTGTTTATAGCTTCTAAAGGAAAGGAAGTTGCAATGACGACTTTAGAGAAAGGTTGAAGCTGCTTTATAGCGGTAATGACTTCCTGAAGCTAGCATAGGTTAGGACCCTTTGATATGAGAAGGCCAAATATTGCAGTGAACTGCCTAGTTTAGTCATATCTACTCATAGGCCCGCGCCGGCCATTATTATTGTAAGAAATAGATTAATAGTGACTCGATAGTTCAAATACTAAATAATTAATCCGAAAAAATCATAGTCACTTGCGACCGCACACAAGCTACGAGTACCATTTTTCTATACGTACTAATTGGAAATGCTAGATTAATAATTCATTATGTATCCGATAAATGACACAGTTACTTTATCAGATTATCCAACGTTATCCATAAAACTACTTAATTGATAAGTTCTTCATTGATTTGGCCTATTTCGTCTAGGCTGATCTGTTTAATTAATAAATGAGCACTCCACACGACCACTGTTAAGCGTAACGATGAACATTGCCTCAGTGAAACAGGGCACGCCGTATTACGTGTAAATGTCTACTTATACTCATATGCGTTTCGCATACGCCCTAAAAGTCGGTGGCCATCTGCCTTTCGATTATCTATGGCGCGTTCCTCGTGTTAGTTCACCGCGCTAGTCATCCAACTCTATTTCCTTTAATAATAATAACGCTGAGTGGTGTCGCATCTTGCAGATCGCATTCGATCATTTATGGTTCCCAGCGCTCATACGCTAAGTGAAGTCTTTAGCCTTCGTCCACCAAAGCTACTTCTGATAACTTCTGAGCCGATGCTTCGTCCCTTTGTTAAACTAGGCCTGCCAAGAGACTGAACGGTGGCACAGAGATCTTTGAACGATAAATTCACATAGCACTCACCTTTATTGCAGATCTGCCTATGCCGATCATTTACGTTATTTCAAATGGGCATAACAAACTGTGGGACTAATAACACCTAGAGCCAAGCTCGTCGTAGAGTGTTCTCAATGTCGGTCATCGATGGCGCATGCATATATTCGAGCGAAACCTAACATCTTTGGGCGCTGTTGGCGATTGCCTCTGTTCGTTTAGGCAGGAGACGAAGTAAGCGCTGTGCGTTCTTAAAGTGATACCTGTCCTGGTTCGCCAGTGAGCACCTTCTCTTCTGCCTGCGACAAAGACCATCATGTCGAACCTCGAGTCAAAGTGGCGAGAACTTCAGCGACCACGCTGTCGGATGAGTAATTCGTCAGGTTTTCATCCGGCACTCAGCAAGCACATACCGGGGCAGCCGGAATGCCGCTCCTGATCCCGAGTCCTCCGTCGGCAACAGGTGTGCGTAGATCTCCTTTCGTTCATTGAGGCGTCGCTTAGGCGATGACGATTAGCCGACCGTCCGACCACGATCCGTATCCACTCTAGTGCTCCATAAATAGGCATGACCACATCGGGCGTCGAGTGTAGCCAGTGCAGTGAATCCAGTGGTAGTCATCATGTCGACGGGCACGGACGTCGTTTTCACATTAATGCTGCCATTGCCTTAGCTAATGCGGCTACTCGTGATGGTCCCATTCAGAAAAAAACAGGCAAGTGAATTGTTAAAGTTTCAAATGGCAAACATAAGCAATCGAAAACGTTCAGCACCTGTTTGTCTTTTGGGCCTGATGTTTGTTGTTATCGCTGTTGCCTCTTTCTGGGTGTGCCTGCGCGCTCGTAAGACGTCAAGCAACGTTTACTGATCTGGGGCTTGACAAAATATTATTGATAACGCAAATACATTGGTATTTGTTGACGTTAACGCATAGAACTAGGAACTGGTTATCTGATCGACCTTATATAGCTGATGATCGACTTAGTATACTTTACATTTTCATTCAGGCTTTATGCAATGGCAGGCAATATGAAGCGCGGGATGTCTGTAATGAAGGACATACCTATTAGGATCTACATTGACAAATTATCAGACTTTTACCAGCTGGTCAAGTTTCTTATTAAGTGGTAGGTATATGAACCGTTATTTCAAAAGCCTATTACCGAATTCTATAGAACTTTGCTTGTGAGAATTTTTGAAAGGAACATATATGTGTGTAGGGTGGAGCATTGAACTTAGGACCAACTTTTGCAGATTGTCTCGATACCAAAGGAGAATCGGTTCTTTGTAGAACGAAACAACAAGTTCGTCAAGGCGAAAAATAGTGTTTCATTTTCCGAGTTAGAGTGAAGATTTACTACTATCCAATCTTTTCGCGCTAGACGGATCCCTGCCAAACTTAAAGCATTAACTTTTGTCCAAAATCAACAATTTACATCATTGCTAGTCTTTATGAGGGTTCTGAGAAATCGGAAGAGGCCTTTCATGAAGCAAGCCGGAAGATCCTTAACGGGTATTAGATTTAAGGGTCTCGAAAAATTACCCATTGGTATATATAGCTTTTTTTTTTTTTTTTATACAATGCATGACACCTCTAGCGTACGCAAAAGTATCTGTTCTTGTTTAGCTACATTCTTAGAAATACGAAACTCATGAAAAAAAAACCGGGTTCGGCTATCCGACCCAGTATAATGGGTTACGGCGTTTTCTTTTGTTTCTTTTTTTTTTTGTTTATCTAAAGATGGAGATAATTTAATCTAGTCTATACGCAGTGAAACAGATATAATGCACATGGGCTGAACGATCAATCAGAAATAGAACGAGCAGGATATTCTCAATAGGCGAAACCAATGTCGTCGTTGTCCGTGGTCGAATAGAATGGGTAACGTAGACAGAGGTTACTCTGTAGGGTTGAAGCCATCCGTCCATTACTCTAGACGAAACAGATATTAAATGTGTTGAAAAATATTTTCGTAGACATTCTGACCTCTAACAACGCAGTGCAATATAATGATGTCATCAATTTATCTAAGGTGTCCATTCGATTTAATGCGAGGTGTATACACAATCGTGATTTTTCTATGATCACCTAACAGTACTTAGAAATATTTAGGAAACGCACCGTTTATGTAGCATTGTTACTTGTTTACAAAAATAACAAATTGTTTTAGGTAGAAGATAGTGTTCACGTTTTGAGGTTTCGGTATCGCCGTTAGGCAATTCATCAAACGGCTGGCTCCCAGCGTGAAACGAAGCAAGTGTTTACGCCCGGGTTCAAACCCAGACCACAACGTGTTCTTAGGATTAGCATTATCCGGCAAGCTATTACGGGAGCAAAGCATACGTATCAGATCAAGTATTCATTGAAAAGGAAGTCTCAGTTAAAGCACTTACGATGTTATTTAAGTTTTTTCTTGTTATGAAATCGTTGCTATATTCTCGTCATCATGGTTTTTTTATTCAGACTTAATTATCCTTTTTCTGTATGCATATTGGACACAGCTTAGCTCAATAAGGAGTTTATGCTGGGCCGCCTTCTTGAAGAACAGTGCGGCTATGTTCATTCAGTTGAAGGCAAGCGTACTATTGCGTTTACGGCGTGCACAGACCATTCAGCTTTGGTCCTGGGCATTTCTTTTTGTTCCACTGATGAGGAGTCTCAGAAATGTCTATGCCCAGCCCATACTTATCGCTGGGCGTCTGTTCGCGCTCTGTACAACCTTTTCTAAGTCGGAACAGCTTCGCTACTCGAGAAATCTAAGGTTCGAAGGTGTGTTCCATCAAGCAATGCTAGGCATCCTTCATATTTATGAGGCGTTACAATGATATTTGATGCTTGGAAAAAGAGCTTTCATTAGGTACATCTTTTGTCCATTTATAAGATCACCTTTCGTAACGTTGTTAACTGTTCACCACAAAATTATACGCTACAGACATTTTGAAACTGGTATTTTTTCCATTTTCAAAGAAACAAGATGGCTACAATCTGTTTCCACAAGTCAATGCTCCAAACATCAGTTTGGCTTTACATACCTGGTCTAAGATGGGAATCAACAGTAAGACAGTGCAAGTTGATTTGTAATATGTATTAGGTAATGTCCTGTTCCTAGTTTCACTACGAGCATAATGGTTTTATGCATATTATAATGATCATACGCCACGGAACGGATTAATTGCAAGCCCGTTTAAATCACCATGCGACGCTCGAACGTCTTCATCAACTAATCATGCTTGTTTTTCTGCTTGGCCTTCAATCTTTCGTTCTCCTTCCCGAATCTATAGCTCTCCTCTATCGATGGTACAGAACGCCAAAATCACCCAATCGGCAAACGCTCCTCACCGGCACGTTTATGATAAGTAGATGAGCATTCGTCGCCCGCAATTGCGTCCGAAACGCTAAACACGATTAAATCTGGGATGTTATAATGCCGCCCAGACACAGTGCCATCTCATTGCGACCGCAACCGACGCGCTGTAACGACGGTCATTGAAGGCGACTGGAACAACAAACCGTCTCGGTCGTTATCCAACTGGGTCTGCCAGTTCTTCGTCAGATCTCATCTAATTATATTATCCAATGATGTCTTTATCGTTGAAGAAGATGGGGAAAAAGGAAACCTCGTCGGTGCTGTTCATCGCTCCTGATTGGATATCGTTTTCTGTCCAAACTGTTTTAGACAGTATATTGTAGCGCTATCGTTCGGATTTGACCTCAGCACACATTCCGTCATTGACTTGTTGTTCTTGGTTTTCTAGCACGGGTGCAGCACGTTCTCCCCCTTGGTCTGTGACCTTTGCTCGGGGCAGCGGCGAATCCGTTGCGAATCATTTAACAACGGTTACGCTTGTACTGGCTAACCTTCTGTCGCAAGTTACCTTCGTTCCTTAGGTATAATTCATACGGTGGATACGAAATATATCAATTCGTAACGTTCGATTCTTGAGCGGAATTTGACAAACTTTAGCTGTTTCAAGTTTTTGTTCGAATTAGTAGCAGCGACGTAGCTTAACTATAGAAGATCATAATGCTACCCGCTAAATGCACATAATAAGTACTCTGATAATGCCAGTTAGCGTTTCTTTCGGTGTTACGGTATCGTAAAGTCGTGTGTTACTTAAAAACAATTAAGCGTGCATGTTTCTGCCAAGCTGAGAATATGGTCTCGCGCAAGACGACTGCTTGCAGTACCTGAAAAACGATATCAAATATGCCCATATATTACTCAGATTGTGATTATCAGATAGATGCAACCCAGGCAGGTTCATTCACCGTAAATTATAGGTCCCTCTAATAGGCCCAACACTCTGCCCGGTCGGTCAGTGCTTTAGCCAGATTTCTCGTCTTGGTGCCGAAACACGTAACATTTCATACCGAGCCTTTTCAGGCGAGATGATACGTTCAACTGATTTCTACTCTTGCGACAGTGAGCTTTATGTCGAAGTTCATAGTTGTACCAGAAGTATTTCCGGATTCGTATATAGGTAAAAAATTATTATCTTTTGTTGCCGCCGATGGGTAAATCATATTAAAACGCTACCCACGTCTCCGCCCGCCATCTTTTTTCTTACTAAACACCTCTTGCTGTATCTGTGTAGAAACAAAGCGCTTACTCCATATATATAGAGAGGTAACATCAAATAGCAGGCAGCTATCTCCCAATGGTTATAATTTATGAGCATGTTAAGTAATATATGTGAGGCACAGAAATATTAGTTTATACTTTCTATTTGATGCTGGACTAGCGCACACAACGCTAATGACCGCCTTGACGTTTGTCAACGGTGGTGCGGCATTGTTATCAAACGTGGCAAACAAAAAAAAAGTTTCCAACGTCGATTGGCGATCAATCAAATCAACATTACCCTCTATAGCGAAAATGAAATTTTCCCTCCACAGGCAAAATGTTTGCCCAATCTGGCCAGAATCCCGCGCAGACCTTCCTCTGAGGGATCGTTTTGGGTCCGGCGAATCCGCAGAATATGCCTCTGCAGGGTCGTTTCGGGTCAGGCAAGCCCCCCACGCCTGGATTTAATATTGCAGTATAGATAAATAAGTAATTATAGAACCGTCTAGTAGCTCGATTGCATTGCTGGATAATAGGTTTCACGGGATAGGATAGGGTAATATCACGGCAGGTTCTCGCGGCAAACGTTTCTCTGCAGCGCAGATGCTTTGACGTTCCATCAGCAATTGCTGAAATATAGAGAACGCGACTGTTATCAGAGATATTTATGCCGCAGTACAGCAGACGCCGAAATAAAGATTATGCTTGGCCCTGTATAGATTTAGTAGAACTTACTCCGCGCCGGTATAATGCCCGTATGTAGCTCAGTTTCAGTAGGAGTTTCAGAAATTGTTCTGGCGAGACGTTTACTTTGGACTGGTCTTTCAATTTGTACTATATCGTCTATATCACTACAGTCCTGAAGGG
The DNA here is from genome assembly GCF_002532875.2 of Varroa jacobsoni. Lineage (NCBI taxonomy): Eukaryota > Metazoa > Arthropoda > Arachnida > Mesostigmata > Varroidae > Varroa > Varroa jacobsoni. The sequence continues at coordinate 28,073 of NW_019214604.1, forward strand.
TTTAAGTTTGCTGAGAACAGCATTTTCGCTTATCAGTAAGTTTTCTGAAAAGTCTCAGACTATCAATCTGACAAGCTTTTCCTCCATGCTATTTTTTGCAGATTCTTATTTGTTGAAAAATCTTCGTATCCACATGTACGTCTATTTGGCGACCATACAACACAGTCAAATGAGAACCTGTATATTCGTTTCTATTGTCTAATCGTAAAACTTTTTATAGAAAGCAGTTGACTTGGGTGACTTAAGCCGTACGAATATATACTAAGCGATACGATATTTCAGGGTGGTCCATAGGACCCAGTTTCGAATTGATCATTTGGGCCAAACATTAGGCCAGCCACCTGCGGCGTAAGCAAAATCTTGCTTTCGCCTTCAAATTGAATGGTCTTTATAAAGCATCTTGCCATTAGAGTTCTAACAACGCGACAACTATGATAGTAGAGCGCTCTTTCTGCTAGTGGACATTAGAAGTTACAGAAATAACTTCGAAATTCTGATGGTAAATATTTTAAATAAACGATTCACTCTCTTAAGCTGTATCTGTACCAATCGTCAATGGCCTATGAACAGGGGAAGGGGGCAGATGCCGTATGGCCATTTGACTATATATATATAGTTTAGCACAGAAATGGTAAGATCGCAGCAAACGGCCAGGGTCGACAGTTTCGGCGACGCAGGCGCACGGGGTCGCTGGCGCATCTACTAGTAAAAGACAAACATTGACATGTTCAGCTCATCACCTGTTTCACTGATTACATTTGTTCGTGATGACAACGGAATTATAAGCGTTGTATTTCCATGCTAACAGCGAAGGGTCACCCAGGTACGCTGCCAGCGATCTGTGGTACTTTCGTCATTGGCGGTTTCACAAACATAAATAGAAGAAATAAACAGGTAACTGCATCCTGAGAGAAACCCAAATTCAGTTGTTCTTTGCTTTTCTATGCTAATTTTTACCACGATTGTGAACGGATACGAATAAAACCAGTTCTGCTAAGGCAACTCCATGATATGCCTAAGGTCTCCGATGAACTCGGATCGTTCAGGAAACAGTATCTGAACGTCTATAAGTGTGATTATATATCCATTAGCCCTTATTAGTGTTATAATACTAGTCTGTATGCTGCGAATCGATTGCCACGCAGGGGCAGCACATATTAATCTCGAGTACTGAAGCTTTCAGACATTGCGTTTTTGTAACCGATGCGCTTAATATACCTGCAAATATTCTCTCACTTAAGGTCATGAGTTTTAGGTGAAAGAGAAGGAAAACAGTGCCACGGCCATCTGAAATGGTATCTTGTTCAGTGAATACCATATTGTTTACTAGCTGCGTTAAGTGAGTCGCCCAATCAGCCTGGGACTATTCTCGCAGGTGTAACTCGGGAGTCGCTCGAAACGTCACATTTGATCTGACCAATAACCTAAAGCCGGACCGAAGTTAAGTCGTTTTCCGTGCTTGATAGTCACGTATTTTCTGGTACCAAGACTACATCCAATATCGAAACACTATGTTTATTGTCTAAGCGGTAGATGGCCAACATCTCAAAACAGGATAACAGACTCGCAGAAGGCAATTTAACCTCTATATAATGACATAGTACAAAAGTTTGCGTATTATAATTATTTGACATGTTAATACTAGCACGATCAGCAGTTAGCTAGCGGGTTGCGTTCGTTCGCACAGACAAAAGAGTAAACGTCTCTCTTGAATACTCGACCCCCTGTACGTAAAAAGCGAAAGCTACTTGGACCAACAAAAAACGCGTCTCTCACCACCACCGCCGATTTCATTGTACACGATGAGGCTTATACGAATTCGCCGTTACTGTTTGTATTCCTAGAATTTCCCAGATTGACAGCCATACTTGGACGCTTTGGCCAATCGATAAACGACGAAAGCTTCCAGTCGTCAACGCCGACTCGATTAACCTGTCCATAGAATCAAATAATAAAAACAGAGAAAGATATACATCGTAAGATCAGTGATCAATTTCGAGAACGGAAAAGGATGTGGGTGAACGGAGTTTTAGATCAGACATCCGATAAAATACTGATACGAACGAGTAGCATTTACAGATAGCTTGCACGCGAAGTAGATGTTGCCGACCAAAGAGTGGGTTTGTACCTATCGTATCAACAAACGACAGTCAATAACGTGTGTCACTGGGTAAACGATCGCTGTACTTCGTATGCGCAGTTAGAAACGCAGTTAGGGGTAAAGCGTTTCCCTTCGACGACTTCATGTAAATATGATCTTGGGAAGTTTTTACATCTGCGACAGAGTGGCGGATTTTTTCGTGCATCGTATCATTTAATAATGACTTTATGTCGCCTTTGCAGTGAGGCACGAGCAATGCCCCTCGATTATCATGACATTTTCCATGTACCGCATGCAGAAGGAACAAGCTTGGTTTGTCCTACTACGCCCATGTCTCGCACAGTCACTTGAATACTATTTCACATTGTTCTCGGGAATAGCTGCGTTTTCCTTCACTGAATTGACTCCTCTTCGGTTAGGTTAACACCAGGATATCATACATAGCTCGTACAAGAAGTGGTGTACTGGACTATCGGTCAGACCCCTCCCCCCTCCCCCGAGCATTACGAGCGTTCTGACCGTGCCAGCCATATTATTATGGTAGCTATAGCAACAACAGTATCATCAGTATAACAACAGAAACAACAACAACAACGACAATAATAGCAGTAACGAATTTAAGTGTTACGTTAACGTTTCGTCTCATCCCAGCTTCCTTCGTGCCACGAACGACCGCACCAGCTCAATCTATCTGAGCTACACACATTTAAGATCACTTAATATCTATCTATTATAACAGCAAAGAAGCGGGCAGAGAGTCAAGTGATTGTTAACGAATATTTGTCTATCCCGTGCAGGACGTTTGCCGTTACAAGCCTATTAGTACAGGCGCTCAATTGTAAACCACTGGTAGGCCATCGACGCAGCGGTCTGGTCGCTTCCTGCGTAGGCCGCCAACATCAACTCCTGCTATCCAGCGAACCCGTCGGCGTCCGTCCGCGCACCCGTCTGCGCGTTGTTGCGTCCTACCCATTTGCTTGGCGGTCTGCTGAGATGGTCGTAAGGGATTCGAGGCATAATCCATCAGAGACGAGGTGACCAAGATGATCACAATCACTGTTGATAGAATACTTTTGCTGAAGCTATATCTCCCAACGGTGGCAATTTTCTCTAGCAGATAACTTATTTTCGTCGTTTCATTGTGGAGCGGACTGTAGCTATAACAGTAACAAAATATGGACCGGCCTTCAGTTAAGGCCTTCTGCTCAATGAGTGCTTATCTGTGTGTCTATCTGCTTGTTCGTTGGTCGGTACAATGGTCTACGTAGCTGCGATTGTTTATGAACAACCAGTTTTGTAGGCAAGCAGGGTTAACGCCAGACTTTAGCACAGTCAAATCGGACAGATATCTCTATAAAAATCGACAACAACGACCAATTATGACAATACGAGACGATGACCCTGATGATGTCTTGCTTACGATGAGAGTAAGTACTCTGCTGGTAAGACTGGCAGCGGCCAACAACAAAGTAACTATAGCCTTAGGATGGTTTCGAAGAGCACATGCAGACCTAAAACATCGATCTAGCACTGACCAACGCGTGGTAAGCTGGAAGCTGTAGGGCTTGTGCGTAACGCAGCGTGTGCTACGTACGACAGCGGCGCTATTTCGGGACGAACCTGCGAAATCAGCTTCTACAATGCTGAAGCCCTTGTTATGGGGGGAAAAATGGCCGGCAGCAGAGGTTTGCAGTCTCTTCGCCAGATGACCACACGTTCCACCCACGTTCCGGGACAGGGCAGATTGGAAAACACTTGTTTAGAACGTACAAGCGAAGTTACATGATTATTTAAATGTTGATTATATATGGAGCCTAATTCAAGCATGGAGTACGGCTGCAGTAAATGGGTATAGTAATTTGCAGTTCATCGTGTACGGGATGCATTGATTCAGACTAACTAGATAGCGATGTGCAAGGATAGGTTCGCTTGTAGTTTGTTCTGCGGTCAGGTAGAATCAACCCTACGGATTTCTGGGAAGACGCTCGATTGTTTTTCTAGTACCGAGCGCGCACTCTTTAGAATTCAGTCTACGCGTATAGCTCACTCCTGGCGTATTTTTCGGTTCTATCAAACTGTAGTTTTAATGCCTGCACGTAAAGAAGAACGCTGCTAAGAGAGTGTTAGCGCTGAGTGAATATTAGGCAAGAATCGTTAGACGAAAGACGTCATTGTTTAATTTAAGGGCATAGAATACTTAAGAACAGATATCATTAAGGGGCCCAGGAAGGGGAGTTTTCGTTTTTGATTTCATTTGGTGCTGAGTCTTCGTTTTAGTGGCAACAGGTCGTTAGGCAACGCGTTCCGTCCCTTACGACAGACAGAATAATAGAATATTCCTAGCAACATATTGCGACAAAGGTACAGTTCGACAACATCTTCAATCCCATTTGTGTCTATATCTAACTACCGACACTGAGACTTGTACATAAACCTATGTGTATCCAGAGACAATATGTACGAACCTTGGCTGCTATACATGATATACATAATATCGAATTTACTTTTCACCCACGGTTTCAACGACGAATCGCACAGTACAATAGAAATACTTTGTATTGAGATAAATGACCTATTCAACGTTATCGTGGTGTTTTGTCCTGCGGCCCCAGTTCATCTCGACATTTCTGTTTCGAGCTACTACAACTAACTAAAGACTACTACGGCGGGAGTAGTAATAAAGCTAAAATAGAACATAGTCCCTTCGGTAGGTCTCCCTCGCTTATGAACCTATCGCCCGTCTGACTCGCTAGCTGATTCACGCTGGCTGAATAATGGACGTCTGAGAAGCGCTATTTGAGTAGGTAATGTTGCATATCATATTTTCGAAAAATTGTTCGCCCCTTATCGTGACGACCAAGATAATACATATAGACCCATTCGTGCGGTGACAGCAGCCTCGTCCCCAACAAGTTGGCTATTGTTCAATGTAGGTAACGATTTTCACCGGCTAAATGAAAGATTGCGCGGACTTCCCGTGTTGACACGAACGTTGCAATGAAGTGCTGTCGTCATGGCGACGCCGACGTCACCGGCTGCTGCCGTCGCACGAACTTTATCGCGAGACGAAAATTCCTGACTATATCAAATTCAGACACGTTTTCAAATCTTGTAGAAAGTTTTGTATTTACGGATATTGCTGAAGTTGGTGAAACACAGTGAAAGACGCGATGATTTCAATATAATTGAATATATTAGAGAAAATCGATAAAGGGTATGTGTACTTGTTTCGACAGATAGAATACGCTGAATTTGCATTTTCTCTAAATGTTGCTAACTTAGCAAGAAAACTCTGGCAGAGTGAAACATGTTTGATTGGGCTAAAAGAGATGTAAATCTCTTTTATCTAAATTTATATTCCTTAAGCTAATAACTGTTATCGCAAACGAAACAAAAACTCTAAAACCTTAACAGATGGTAAAAAACAAATTATAATAATCTATCTAATAGAACTCTCGACGTGAAAAACATAGCTGAACGGCTCTTGAGGCCCCGGGCACGTTGGTCCTTACGGTCTTATATGAGTTTCTCATTTTTCTACAGGCCCTACAAGACGACTTATAAAACTAGCTAGGAACTAGCTGCTTTGCCGTGCTGCCATTGCTAAGAGCCCTACGCATGCAGTTAGTAACAGGTCAAGTTAAATATTTTCGTTTCCGACCAAACCACCAGATGACGAATGATAGACAATCGGTCGTGTCGCCCCGTGGATGCGATGCGTGCATCCCCTAATGAAGTAGAATATATGATTTTTGAGAATCTACGGGGTCACAAAAGCACGATACTAGTAGTATTGTCATAATTGAGACCGTAAAATTACTGTTCCTGTTTGTCACTCTCCCTACCTCTCGATACGTTTAAAAATGATCAGAGTCGATCAAAAATGGCAGCAGCACGAAGGGTCAATCGGCTTGGTTTTTCTAAACAGGCATAACGGAGGAAAACGTGGGCTTCAGTAAAGAAGAAGTGCACTAGGCTTCGGCAATTCCTTTTAAGGTATTTGCAGTAATTATTGCCATGAGCTCTTCCATCATCGATTGACTTCGATACGTCCTCGCTTAGTGGAAAAGGTAGGAAGCTCGTCGACTCCACCGTGCGAACATTGGGGCCGGCCAATCAAATATCATCAATTTTATCAGCGGTCAGCAAAGTCAATAGATCAACAATGTTTTTATCATGGCTATCACCAACTCGATTTTATTTATTACTAGAGTAAGCTTCTACGGATCTTAGGGCCGTAAGTTGGGGTGTAAATTTACTCAAGGTATGTCTCTGTGATGGCCGACTCCTCTAAATATACAACTGTGTATAACACAGATAAACGCTATTGATAGGGAACGACAACGCTGTGCGACAACCATCTGATGACGCCCCTAGCATCCAATGTTTGTGTGAATATACAGGCTCGATTGTTCAGCTGCATCTGGAAAAAAATCAGGGATTCGCCTCAAGCTAATTTACTCTGTTCGACTCGAGATAAATGTCAAACGCTTTTACAGGTTACGGTAAAATTATCGAGCTTGCATCATTGTAGAGCATAAGGTGACGACGCAGGAGGAACAATAGCGATCGCAGTGACGCCGATACGCGCCGTAGAAGCAACATCAATAGCAAGAGTTAATTATGATTATGGCGTGTCATCTTCGTGCCCCCTCTACCTATAGATTTCTCATCCAAATGCTCCTGGCCACGGTGGCGTCAACGAGGGCAAATGGCAAAACAAACAAAACGGCAGCAGCAGCGGCAGCAGCAGCAGCCGGCAAAATATGGTGAATTGTAAGCATTCAACTTGATATTACCTAGCAACGATACGCCGCTTATCGGCATTTCTACCGCTACTTTGTCTATCCATCTAACTATTCGGAGCGTTCTTCTATTTTTTCCGCCGTAAATCATCAAGTGACGACGATGCACAGCTACCAGCAGTCGCTTATCCGCCGCGAGTTCGCAGGTAAAACAGGCAGCAAAGAAGACAACAATAACGAAAGGCCGTTGTTGCTCGGCAATTTTGCGTTTCCCTGCGCTTATGGATAGTGCTATGGCTGATGGTACGAGTATCGCCGTCCCGTCGACTGCTGTTGAAGTGGTGGGTCGTTCATCACGATCGATCATTCAATCATCCGGTCAGTCAGTGAGCCGCTGACGATGGTCGTCCAACGGTATGGAGCCGATCAGAACGCAGGCGAGAAATCAGTCTGTACTGTGACCCTATCCGGGACCGGGACGGTGCTGCAATAAAATGCGATGGAGAAGCAGCGGCAGCGACAACGGTAGGTAAAGCTGGTGTGCCCAAACCAGAGGAGGTTAATGTCTTACAAGCTGATCAAGAATGATCAACTTTGTTGCACTTCGGGACAGAGCAGGGCAAATCAAACGCCTCTCTCGCTCGTTGTAGTACCGCCAAGATAAGTTAAACAGGCACAAGCGTAGTGCAGTAGCAGATTGTGCCAGACCCAGATTCGTCGGCGTACCCGCACAATGCAACAAAAACTCGACTAAGGTGACGATGAACATACCACTGGAACGGAAGAGTTCCTGTTTAACCTGCACAATTATTTTGGAGAAAAATTATCATTATATTTGTTATTGCATGGCGAGAACAGAAGCAGTAAAGGCAAGTACCGAGAAGGTGACTGGAAGGCTCGTATTAGCTACCCTTCTCTCAGCGATGATTCCTGACCAATTATAGGTTTCAAAACCTCGTGTAATAATTTGGGACTATCTGCAATAGGGAGCCAGATAAGCTAATAGTAACTTCGATACCAAACAATGGATTTTGATAATTTCATGGCGCCAGCGATCGAGTAACTATCGTTTGGTAAATTTTTAGCCACTATTATGATTCATGCTGCTGCTAATACGGGTACGGTGCAGGCATCTATACGCACATTTGCCTAAGACCCATCATTTGAGGACGTAGACATACGGCTTTGCTTCCGTTGTATAGATAGGCGCTTAGAGAAAATCCACTGGCTATGATTTTAACATGGTATACGCTTGAAGACTGATTTGATAAGCGATTCTTTGATAATTTAGCCATCATTTTAGCTTTATTTTCCACTAACATAAAAGTAGAAACTTGCTCATAATCTCTAATGGAGCCAAACCTACAAAAGTCAGATCAAATCACCAGATCGGAAAATTCAGGAGGACTGACTGTGGCGCCAAGGTAGCCACCTCAGCTATAAAGTTCCCCTTTTGTCTTATAAAATATACATAAATATATTTATAATGTACATCTATTTTGAAAAGAGCACGAATCACCACTCCGGTTGAACTGTTCCCATTAGAGGGACACACATGCAGTTCCTTTACTGTCGAAACGGCATCGGATCGTAGTGACAAGGCTTTGGCATTGACGAACGTGACGTTCACTACAAAAACGGCAATAATAATAACAGCAAACGGAATTGCCGATGATTTCGTCGAACTGTTGTTGTTCCTCGGCGACCCAATTGAGCTCATTCACCTCGTTCCTGGATTCAACGGACACTCCGAAGGGATGAAGTCATGTCCTGCCAAAGTTCAAAATGATTATAGATTATGGACACATCGTTTGATTAACATAAGACTGACTGGCCCACTGGCGGCAATGTCCAGATCTCATTGTTCCACTGTTCTTGGTCAGCAGCCCAAAAAGAGTTTGTGGTCCCACTTCGTTTTCAAATTCGGTACCGATTCGATTCAGCGATGCTTCTGCTATGCAGACGACGAGATGAGGTGTCGAAGACGACTGCAAAATTTACAATGAAAAATAACGATGCTGCAACGTGACATCATTCAAATCTTTTATCCGGTAGTGAAGTTACTGCACGAAAAAAGTTCGTTCATGCAGTAGTGGGGCCGGTTTAGCAGAAGCTTATTCGCTCATTTCCAGGCCTCCTTTTCAGCCGCTAAAAGCCTTCTTGCTTCGATCTGATTCGTTTATTTCAGAAAAAACTGGAAATTTCAAGTCCTCATTCGCTTGCGGAGAAGTCAGCAACTGCCAGTAGATCAACTAATAGAGAATTGTCTATTCGCAGTTTTGCGATCTCTTGGCTTGTTCTCTGCGGTCCGGCTGCTCATCCTGATCTTCCGTTTCGTCGCTGTCTCTTCCTCCATCTGCAACCCCTGTGACATTCACAGCTGCACTCAGGCTGAACGCCCGCTTATTTAGTTCGATATAGTTAGGCAAAAAACAAATCGATATTTTTTGTATCGTGCGTCCATTAGCAACGGATGTGCTGTGTTCAACCGAAGCTAAGCCAGTTATTGATGCTCACGTGGAAACGCTCAATGGCGGCGATAGCAACAAAAATAATAGCAGAAGTAGTTAATATAGCGCTATAAATTTTCGTGGCGTGGTGTCGATATAGTGGGTTACAATTATCTAAGCTATTTGTAGTGCTCGATCTCATCTTGTAGAGGGAACCCAGTTGGCGGTAGTGGTAGTAAATTCGCTCGATCCCATAGAACGTCAAGATAGAAGATCGGGTTTTTCTCGCCTTAATCGTCTTGGTTCGAAGCTGATGACGACCTTTGTAGGTAGCCGCGTGTGGGACGTAAGCGGTCTGCAAATAGTACTCTCATTTAAATAATAAAGTAATCGGTTAAAAGCACGGCAAAGTTTATCTCAAGCGGATATATTATCTACGTCCAGCTAAGCAGCTGATGCCATTGGCCAGAGACAGCAAATTGGACAATGCATGAAGCCCAACGTTCGACAAAGACTTGTAGATCGTGCTCGTTCACTAAATTAACCTTGTTTCGTCATTGAAAATGAGATATTCTATAGAATAAAAACTCTCTATGCAATAATATTATTTGGACAAGAAAACTAGGGGCAACACCTGTCGCATGCTCAATACAGAGGGCGAACGGGAATTAGGAAGAAAAAAAGGGAAATCCTACTACTACGACAAGCCTACATCAACTTACAAGCTGATTTAAACTAGTTTTCCGTGACAGCGAACATATATTTAATGATTTTTTCTGCAGCGCAGATTAATAGAATATATCGGTGAATAAGCGCAAGGAAGCAGACGCGGCCTTGTTATCGATTATCGCCTCTAACCATATATATATATATATATATATATATATACATTTATATATGCCATTTTTCTCGCCATTGAGAAAGATACATTGCCATCGAAACGGGCGTTGCCTCTCGAGGGCGAAAGCTGACAGAATAAAGACGGCCGAAATCGATATCACTAATTTATGATTTTCAGATATCGTTTCCTCTTGTGAATATGGGAACTACTGCCAGAGTAACAATATGGTCAATCTGAATGTTCAATAGCCTGTTTTCTATATGACAAGCGGGCACTTTCTACCCATGTGAGTAAGAGTCTAACGGGAAATATTGTTATATGTGCTACGTGGATTTGCTTCGGAAACCGCTGTTGCTTGAGGTCCTTCTGGTCAGATTTCAACCGAATAATAAAATGACTGAAGTCGTTATTAATGATGTCGATCATATCGATAATAGAAGAAGACCAACGACGACCCTCCGCCCTCTTCTATAGATTATCATATAATATTAATAATGAAAGTAATGATAATTACGATTACTATAATAATATGTATTGTTGATATTGCTAGTGAAGACAGGCGTCTATATGCCCTCTAGTCGGGTGCTCACTTTAGCGCTCGCTCGTAGCGTTGCCGTTGTTGGCATCGACGCGGGCGATAGTATAGCGCCTTTATCTACGCGACAAAATCTCATAAAATTTCACACCTTAAACAAATATTAACGCACGCTCACTGTCCATCTTTCTGTTTCTCTTTTTATGTTTATAAGTACACACACCCTCACAGACAGACAGACAAACAGGAACAGGTATACGTGCGTCCATACGCTGCGTCTACCTATTCAGTCAGTGGCCGAGAGATCAAGCGTTTAGTTGGCTGATGGGTTGTTCCGATATATCTATTTGATTCTGCTGCGTCACGAGCGGTGGCGCGTCAGGACGCACTCGGCCAGCGACGGCGGGCAACGACCGACCGGCTGTGATGACAATGGCGTCAATAACAATATCAAAGTGAGGGATCTTTATGAAGCATTGCGAAGGCTTCAACGATATAGTATTTCATTAGCGATTGAAAGGCCCGATAAAAACAACGGCCAAAAGAGCTGGGCAGTGATTGCTGGCGGCTTGCAGGTTTCGGTCCCTGTGGCGACGCTTACTTACCGACACGTGCGTAAAGCACTAAGATCTGTCGTCCTCTACATTATAACCAAAGCGCTCACATACCTTGTATTGGCGCTCATTCACCTCGTCGTACTATTATTTAGCTAGTGAATTCTCAGTGGCTGTCTCCATTGGTAGCACTGCCTGGTCATTTACGCTATATATATATATTCATTGTGCTGTTTTCTGAGCAGGAAGGTCTGAACAGGAACGAAAAGGAGAGTAAGGGCTCGCTACTTACAATTAGTTTGTACGCGCTGCGTTCAGAAGGTAGTACTTTAAAAGCAGTCGATTGGCTGGTTAATCTGATACATGATTGCATATAGGCCCACATCGACTATGAGAAGGATCAATTTCTAAGCAAGTCGTGGTACATTACAAAATACAATATATAGATTTAGTCGTTTGTTTGGATATCTGATGACATAGAGAAGGAGCTGAGGGGTTTTCATTTTGTGACACTGATTGTTATACTTACGTAGACACTGACGTATTCGTAACCCAATGGTAAAAATAAGCTGTACAAATTGATTGGGGAACGGCACAGTCCCGACCAATATTTACACACTCACTATCCTATAGGAGTAGAAAAATACCTTTTTTTTTTGGCCGTCGTTACGAAACAATGTTATACCTACGACAATGTGACATGGCGTCGGACTTGAAACAATCGGCAGTCTTAGCTAGGGAATCCTATTGAGGATCTTGGCTCTATCTGACATGGGGTCCCGAAAAAAAGAATTTGTCTACAAAAAATGTCTTGTCTTATACGTTATAAATGTTCTTCTAACAAATCACACTGGGCAAGGCATAAATGGAACTATTCATTACTTTGTTCAAGAGAAATCTTTCAATGGTGTATTGTCAGCTATAAATATCCCCTACCTTACACCAGCGCTTCGCGCGACGGACAATCCTATCCTATTCAAAATCGTGGTCATTAACTAGAAGTTTCAAATTTATAGAGCACATTAACTATAACTTATTAATGTAATCACATAGTGAACTAAGAAATGGTTTTCTTTATTGAAACCATAATTTATCTATAGTCACAGTAACGTGCGCATGACACAGACGTATCCCTCCACGTGCCCATATGGCCCTTGCCGAACCTATTCTAAATGTTACCATACGCTTAAGCCTAACCCTATAGAGTACTAAAAAATAAAAATCAAAAACAGCTTTTCATTCAGGTCGCTGCAGTATAATTATTTGTTTATCTCGCTGTTCGATTCTAGCCAACTGCCTTAATACACTTTTCCTGTTCTCTTATAAGTCTCGTACTAACATCGATATCCACATCGGGGAAACCGGCTGGAGGCCGGCGGGTCCATTTACTTATGCAAATCCACTTGACCAGACCCGTTTGCGAGCCCACCCCCGATGCGTGTGGCTTAACGAGAAATCGATGGATACCGCTGATGGCAGCCAGTTAGCAGATAGGCGAACACGGGATGATCTTCTTTGCGCTGTGAAGAAACGTTTTGACCTTTTTGGCCATTTAACATTAGCAGTTTGCTAATAGATGTGAACACGAGGCAACTGTGTTTGCATGCAGTGACCCACATAACGTAGACATATTCCAGGCGTTCCTCCGTTTATCAGTTTCGACGGCCATCGTTGTTGAAAACCGCAAGTTTCACTTGATGATTACTATTGTCCACAGGCGTCTTGAGAGGAAAAACATAATACAAAAAGCTACTCTATTTAAGCTATATATTTCTGCGCTATGCTCAGTACGGGCAAAGTGGTTTTGGCAAGGGTGTGCCCCGTCGATTTCAGTTTATCCGTTCAGTTCACAACGAAATAGGAAAAGGACGATCGAGTTGTGGGGGAGAATATAGAGACCACCTGCGACAATAACTGCGACGGCTGCAGATGTAGCGGCGCCGCATACACCTTACAGATTAGCGGGACACCCGTTTAGCGTTTGAGCTGCCTATGCAGATCTATGCATGTGTGTGTAAACGAATGCCTCCGTCTACCCGTCCCCAGCCGTATCTGCACGTGTGTGCGTGTATATGTGTGTATTCGTTATTAACCGGTGAACGGGAAGCGTCATCTGTCCGAGAATCGTACCCAACTCCCTTGCTGCATGGGAGTTGTATGGAAACAGGCAAAACTGACGTTTCTCACCGACCAACTGCTAGCTTTTCTGTCCCGATGCATTACAACTTCTTCATTCGAGCTTCGCCGCGTTTACTCTACTTTCTCTCCCTGTTTCGCACTATCGTTTTCGCTAACTCTCACTGTCCACGACGATGGTTTTGGTTCATAAGCTGACTTTGGCTGACTTTTTTCTAAGCTTTGAATCAGCTTTGGTCGGTCAATGCAACCACTGCTGTTCCACTACGAATCAGCAAGACAGCGGCTAACGCGGGTCAATCGCCTATCTGTTGTTAGCCAGTCGCTCCCTCGCGATTGCTCTTGGCTTAAACGGTTTTTTGATCACTTTTAGCCCATTTTGAGTGAAGTGACTAGCCGAAGTGGAGAGCGGGTGCCTGAGATGACAAAGGTTTTCAGCAGTGGACTTCATCAGTGACAGCAACAAATGCAGAAGCAGTGGCTGGGCTGGCTTGTGCAAGGTGGACTACGAATACTATCGTCGCCAGCCTACAGCTATAAGCCGGTCCTGCATATCCGCTGAACATTCGGCACAGGAAAACAACAGGAACAACGCTATCAATGATGCCAATAGGCTAAGTGGAAAACGTGCACGCTGGGCACCTTATCGTCGTACGGGGGAGGTTAGCGATCATGTCCTGTGAGGGATTCTGCTGACTGGCCCAGTTAGCCTTGTGAATCTGTCAGGCATAGCACATAATGGGTTCAAAGTAATATATCCATGCAGCCGTTAGATACAGTTGTAGCGACGATAACAGAACGCAAATAGATAGAGAAAATAAACGAAAGGAGGCTTTTGATGGCGCCTAGTACAGTTCTAACGTAGAACGGACAGAAGCAAGCAAGCAAACTCTTTTTTCAGCTGGGTTGCATCGAATAGCTAAAAAATTATTTATGACTCTACTAACATTTCAAAAAAATCTGTTTGAACCAATGTATCGTATATTAAGTCACATCGCTAGAAAGGTGGGCTTCTTCAGCAATGGAAGACAGTTCGAAGAGCGACACCGCCACGTGAAGTAGAGAAATCGCGAGGTCTTACGTGCTTCCTAGTTTGTTCACGTTCGTTTTTAAACACGTCTATTTTTTTTACACAACATTTAATAATTACGGAAACATATATGTAGAATTTCCGAAATTAAAACGTGTAAATCCGCTAAGCCAAGGCAGGCCGCCTTGGTGGGCCTCTTCGATCAGCATCAGAAGCATTTTTGCAAATCCTTCGAACTTCCAACACCCCACAGCTACCACGACAGTTATAGAGCGGTACTACTGCGTGTCACACATAACCTATTATAATGCTATGCGACAATGTTACCTAACGCCTGGACCTCGTCGTCGCACCCTACTTGGTCTTCATGTTTTGAATTGGGCACCGTCATTAGATCTTCTATCATATACCAGCACGAAACAAAGTAAACCTACGCTCGGATTCAAACCTAGACCACAACATGTCCCTAAGATTCGCAGGCAAACACATTACCCACTAAGCTATCCCGGGACACCTTTGTTGGTCCATCACACCGACTTTACGTACCGCCGACGTCGCTTTGTTATTGTTAGCACCGTTATTGCTGGGGCAGCCACCGGCAAAATGACCCGAGATACAGACCCATATATGAAAAAATCCTCGGCCAGTCGTAGAAAATGACACAAAGGCAGACGCTGAGCCCAGTTCTTCTACTATCAGAAGAGCGGCAGTTACCAGACCGTTACAAAGAATATAATCAAATTTCATTCAGTCGTCTTTGATAGTAATAGCCGAAAACTTTATTTATAGAAATCAACACAAAATATAGCAATATCAGAGTGAGTATATAGAACCCTTTAAAAGAAATGAAAACACTTTGCGTCATATGGCTTCTTGTTGAGTTTATAAAACAGAATCAACAAATTTACTAGATGAGGGTATCAGGGGCACAATAATTTCTTGTCCATTTCGAACGCCTAGATGTATCGACAGGGTCATGGAAGCTCGATTTCCTGCAAGGTTTACGGTGGAATCCATGCATGCCAAAGAGACTGACGACATCTTAGAGGGAATCCAGCAGTTACACGCGCCGTTGATCGGGCAGCAGACGACGGCTGCCAAGACCCCAAGGGCTGCGATATTGACACGGTCGGCAATCGGCGAGAGGTAACTCTGCGGGGGGGGGAAGGGGGGTGAATGAGAAATCGAATAAATCAAGGAAGGCAGAATCGACCGTTTTTCGATTGGTGTCGTTCTGTCTACCTGTTAATCAAAAAATGTCATTCAAGTTATCAACGTTATATACCTGAACTTAGTGCTAACACTAGCGCGTTATGCTTGGCTTAGCTAGTTTTCCGTTCGCATCAATAAGTATTGCACAGAAGTGTACATTCTGTGTGTGCATTTACTGTTGTTACGTGTACAGCAATCAAGAGAAACGATTGGCCACCGCTAGTATCACTGCTAACCATTGCTAGCAGAAAGCAATATCTTAGCACGTGATGATTTTACTGGATCGGAAAAGCAGCGACATAGCATATGGGAAAACAATGGATAACAAAAATATCGACGAGGAAAAATTCGGATGAGAGGAGTTTAACATTGAGAGGATTTGAAGCAAGCACTAAAATGATTTAGACAGATAGTGAAGTACGCTAACAAGAGATCAGTCTCCTTTTCCTCGAAGTGTTCTTCGTGCCGTACCACTTGTACTTTCCATACCTTTTTTTTGCTGTGTGTACATGTATATAACAAACAGCAGGATCGCTGTTGATACACGGAAGCTCAGAACAGAGAGCAGCCCCAAAGCGGGAATAGGAGAATTTGCATAATATCCCGGCTGATGCATCCGCGGTGTTTTCCCACCGCAAGGCGCGCGTAACTTTCAATTATCCTCGCCTCGCGCTAGGTTGATAGTTGCGAGGTCGTCAAATCAGCCCTACACAGCCGAGATAAAAAAAGATTAGGTTCGTTCTCGTTAACTCCTGCACATACATTAACTGTTTGGTCCTGATGGAAATATGCCCATTATGGGTAAAACAAATAGCATCATTTTACCTTGTGATGGTTTTATGATAAAATCTATCCTGTTTACCGTAAGCAGCTATCGCTTATAGATAGCTTGGATTGTGTTATTGAGATAAGTTTTTCGCATGTAGGTACAACTATCACACATTGCGTTAGATCCTATTCTCGTTTCTCTTCTAAATTTGTTTATTAACTAGGCCTTGTTTGTTGGGTCGACAACATCGCCGAACGCAGTTCAGAGTAAACTAACCTAATTATGTTAAATACTGCAGGGAGGGACCGCTGATTTCAGGATGCGTTTTTTTTGTTTACGCTTGAATCTGCTCCTAGATGTTTTTTCCGACGCAGGGTATCCAAAGGCTACGTGAGAACGTATCACTATATTTTGGCAACCAGAATAACATGGCTGGATAATTAACGAATCGAATTACCCAAAGATGTAAGCACATAATCTTCTTTTAGCAACAAACTCATCAGGTCCGAAATGCATATTACCATTGGCTTTTTGTGGCTCACGATGTTGATCCGCGTCTATAATTATATAAATGGAAAGTATTACACTTAAAAAGTAAATTAAATGATCCAATAGACAACTTTTACTAACTGAACGATAATTTAGTTATACATAGAGTCGTTGCAGACGATTTACTGACGCATGCTTCGGACACTGTTTTAGCGCAAAAAACATCTGTGTAAGTATGACGCCATCGCTAAAAAATTGGCTTGTAAAACGACGGCAATCAGCCAGGAACCGCTAACTTACTCGCAGAGGAAATATGCTACATTGTTAGTATACTGGTAATTTTTCTAATCAGATAATGGTAGTAATCTAGCTGATATAATAAATATCAGCTAGATAAACTGTTGCGTATCGTTTTTGGCTTAACTTTGACATATATATATATTTAATTCCACCTTATTTGTTGTCAGAATATTTGAAAAGTAGTTGAAGCTGAAAGATGGTTTTCTACAATGTAAAGGCGTAAATTTATTGACATGTTTCATACAAAGAGGACAGTCGCGCGTCCATGTTTTCTCGGTATAAAATGATTTTCTGCGATAAACGACATAAAATCAAAACAATTTTTCCGAGTGATTGATGCCAGGCTGTGCCGGCCAGAAGTACGGATTGCACCTAGCATGCTAGGTTTGGATGACGAAGCTGATGCTGAAAATGAGCGAGTTGACCCTACTTCAATTGTTTGTCGTCCCACCTTGAAGCACTTAGTCCGGTATGTCATCTAACTAACATTACCGTTAACAACACACGGCAGTGTAACTAGCGAGAGAAATGGTTGCTGAGACGCGGTTTTTGCTATGGTGACCTTTTAGCCCATTTCATCCTACGAAGACGTTTCGTAGGAATGACGGCGACTTCTTGACTGATGCCGTTACCTAACCCTAGGCTAAATGGACGGAAAACAAGAGTGCGTAACTAGAAATCGTTTTGACATTGCCGACGCTAGCTGACATTGTATAAGCTGTAGAAAATTAAGATAAACTATGTGGTGCAGAGTACGGACGACAAATGGGTCCTCTTTTTTCTCTCATTTATAACAACTCTGAAGCTCCCTTTCCCATTCTCTCTCCGTCTGTCTCCCCATGTGTCATTTTTTTATGCTGTTTGCTCTGTCAGCAGAAATTCGAGTTACTTCAAATGCATGTGGATACACTTATCCCGGGGAAGATCTTGGGAGTTGTAATCATAGAGTCTACGTTGGCAAGACAGAGCTCAGCGATTTTATGCACACAGTAGAGATAACAAAAAGATAAACCTTTGGAGGTGAAGAATATATGGGGACATATTGGGGGATGTTATGTTTTCGGGCATTAGGTGTGACAAGTTTACGCTTATCAGAAAGGTGCACAGTAAACATAAAAATTCCTTCAATGATAAAAATGTGATGTTATAAAATTTCGGATGTACTTGTGCCTTTTCAATATGGACGGTATATTCATGCCAAATGAAGATTTTCATTTATCACGTCAGTTGTCACAGGCTGTTTTGTGCCGTCCGCACTTCCGACGCTAGCCCTCTGTGCTTCCCCGAAGACCGAGCAGGGCTGGAAAGTTCCAAAGGCGAATATTTATTACATTTTACCCACTCTGTATAATCTCCTTTACGCACACACCCACAAACACAATGGAATGAATGTCGATGGCGGCATGCAAAGAGAAACTTCCCCTTATGCAGGTACTAGAAACTATCCAATGAAAGGCATCAATTCGCTACCATGCTTTCAGCTAGGCCGTTGTGAGGTCCTATGAAGATAAGGGCCAAAAATCTATCACGAGCAAATTATATGTCTATATACGTTGATATAATATCAAAAATATGTCGCTAAGGCAAATTTATATATAGCGATCCATGTTGAATGAATCATAACTGGAAGTGAGTAAAGTTCAACTAATTAACTACATAGAAAGTTTCGTGAACGCTAGTGTTGCACAATGAATTAAATGAAAATTGACTCTTTCGTCCCATTCCGCCTTCAGCTACTTCGATCAATTAATGTTGAATAATTGATTTGATCTAACAAATTTGTACAGCTCTCTATTCATATCTCGCTTTAGATCGCTGCTGTATCCGCTATTTTGCATAATGTTACCTGTGTGACCCCTGTTCACGAATTGCCACAAATGGGACCTGCCCTTTTTCATTTTCTACTCTCCCCAATTGCCGAATAGCTGGTGCTGCTTTTCAATAGCGATTTCCCAAGATGCTGCTGCGGCCGTTGTTAGCCAAAACTGCCGAGTCATTTGTGTCGCCGCTGCGGCCAGTGCCTGGCCGGTTCGCTCACTTCTGTCTGCTTGTCTGCCAATTGCAGAAAACGACTATAATTTTATTATTTTTTGCGATGCGATATGATGGCTTCACAGAGCTGTTCAGTTTGTCTGCGACACCAGGTAGGAGGGGCTTAAGCTTCGGCAGCGGGCGAAAGCCACCTCGATGCTCCGCCTTTCCTGCTCCGTCATCGTGACCGTTCGTCCGTCCGTCCGTCCGTCCGTCCGTCCGCCCGTCCGTATGTCCGTTTATCCGTCGATGTTCGCTGGCTGCTTGGTCATGGATCGGCCGTGTCTGGTCGTTCGACCCTACGGAAACGGTGCTGCTGACGCGGGCGTAGCTGTCGCCAGAATAGCGGCGCCGTGCAGCGCTCCCGAAGCGCCACGGCGACTTCGGCCACTTTTCTGCTATGCTTAGTTTGTCTTCGTCGGCCACGGTGAGCACACGACGTCGTGAGCGAAACGAAGTCGCTGGCCGTCTGTAGCTTTCGGTAGTGAGTCAGTTCAACGTATGGGCTAAAGAGCAGCGGAACGCCAGTTCTGGTACAGTTCAGGTGCTGATTGGCTCATTAGGCTGGTGCCAGAGTTCGACAAAGTGGAGCCGAACTTCGGCAGAGCTCGCAGTTGCTGAAGGTGTTCAAAAAAAAAAAGAAATGAATACGAGTTACGGCATTCAAGCGCAAGATGAAAGAAGAGCTGTGTTCTATGTTTTCATATTGAGTGACATATCTTCTCTCGTCAGCATCGAGGTCACCACGCAACGTTCTAAATCATTCTGCTGCTAGAGAACACGGCGATGTTCTTGACCTGAGATGTTCTTCAAACCTATGGAAAATCGTAGACGTTCAGTTCTAAAGGAACCATGGTGTTTTCGTAGACTGTATTAACTTTTGTGAAGATACCGTGTATGAATGTGTGCGCATCAAGTATTTCTACGGCACTATTAGTGAAGATGGAGATAGGTTTCATGGAATAGTCTTCCGTAAACGGATGTTATCAACCAGTTAGATCATATCGGTGGAACAAACGCTAAAAAATTGTTGATGCGGACGATACCAGCTTCAGACGAAACAGTAGCAACATATTGATTTGGTGTATTATCGCACCTGCGACTGTTTTGATATTGTCGGTAGTCACGTGTGCCCTAATCGCAAGGAATGATGGTGCATAGTCCGATCTCGTCTTCGTCTCAGGAAACTCCCACTGCTAAAGCCATTGTCAACCGAAGACCATGGGAAGATTCGCCACAGAAAGGTAAGAAGCACAATACAATTGTGTCAATTGTATTTAGTAATAATACAAAAGATGGCGACCTTCGGCTGCGATGATTGAGTGTTGCCTTGGCAACTTACGCGATACTACTCTCAACGTTGACGCTCAAAAGCCTGTTTTATCATTACAGAGATGAAAGAACGGTCCGTATGCATGTAGTCGTGCTAATGTTTAACGTCTTTAGAACTTGAATCAGAGTGAAGAATTCGGGAAAGCTCCCCAAAGAAAAGACTTCTCCGAACCCTTGTGTTCAGACTATTCGTGCCGCACACTGAGAGTCGATTTGGAACGTTAATTCTGTTTTAGTTTTGTCCTGGTACTAGTCGTACTGCTACCAAAAGTTACTTTCTTTAACGGGGTGTTGTCATGGTAAAAGATCGATGATAATCATGTTACATAGAACCTTAGCTCTTAGCTCTTAGATGGCTTCAGGTCATACCCGAATATACCCGTATCCGACAGATCAGCGGCAGTTGTGAGAGAATAATTAGCTCTAACTGTTAGCATAATTTTTGTTCGTTAAACTTAGCTAGTATTATATTTGCAAAAATTTCACTATCATGAACAGTTAAGTTCATCATTACTCTATGCAGTCTTATACAACGGTCTAATTCATAAGAGCTGGCCATGTGTTCACCCACAGATACTCGAAGTACCTCGCCCTTAGATTATCGGTCGCCCGTAATGAAAATCTCTTCAGGTGCGGTTGAATTGGAGCATCAAATAGCGCATCCAATAGCAACCTTCATGTCCTCCCTTGCTAGCCAAGGGGGTCTCGGCACCCTTCCACCTAAGGTGGGCCCTAACACAGCAACGTTCCTCGCGCAACATGCTCGTACCTCTCCGAGTGGCGAGATCATCCTCGACGATTTCCCCAAGAGAAAGCAGCGCCGCTATCGGACGACGTTTACATCCTACCAACTCGAAGAACTGGAAAAAGCGTTTGCCAAAACTCACTACCCAGATGTGTTTACCAGGTACGTATTGAAACAACGACATAGCCGCGTCAAGAATAACCTTACGCCCTTTTCGAAACAGTGACCTCGTTTATCATGTGATTTTTTCAGTTTCATGGTACAGGCAATATTGCTTATGTAGATAACTGAGCACCAACTCGGGACGCTCGACTTTTTCGACAAAAGCTTCGATCTCTAGAAGAATGTATAAATCAATGAAGTACCTGCAATATAAGCTCAAACTGTTGTCTGCGTCATGGTACGGTGGTAGTTCGTTTCCAACTAAACTTCAAATGGCCTCGTTGCTCTAATTAATTTCTAAAAACGAAAAACATTTTCAAAGGCGAGGGTAAACAGACTTCGTTTTGTGCTGGAAGGGGCCAGCCGACCTGAAGCAATTATTGACGCTGCAGAAGCGACCGTAAAGTTGAAATTGGTAAAACTTGAATTGCCGCAGGAAACTTTACAAGGCTTTGAAAGGCAAGACGAGCTAAATATAGATGTAAATTATGTTTGAACTGTGAAAAAAGGAAGAAGTTATGTCCTTATATTTGCAAAAGCCTTATTACGCAAGATATGGTACGAATATCGAGAGTGCAGCTCCCTTCAAGCGACTGTTTCACTAGCTTTTTACATTTGACATTTGTTTTTATCGGTAGAAAGCGGATATTGTACACAGTGTATTCCTCATCGTACAGTTATTCAAGCGGACACGCAAATCTGGGTCAGACACTCGTTTGCCCTACTTATGATGAATTTTTTCTCGTCATTTACAGACTAAAATGGAAAACTTTTTAATGTTTATTTACAACCGGAGAAAAGCGCCATCAGCAGTAAAGTCTTAAAGTATAATTAATGTTTTGTAATAGGTTATTAGTCTAACACGTCACTGTGCAAGATGGTAGCACCTCTATGTATCAAATGACCGGAACGAAATTTTCCAGCGCAAGCCTTTTAAAAAGCGGCCATTTCTATTACATGAGACATTCGAAAAGGCCAGCTTATTGATGGTCCTTTGATGATTCAGGCCAAGGTTCAATGTAAGTGTCTTTTCCCTGCCTGTTAATTTGAAAACGTTGGTTGAAAGTTCGGAGAACTTATTGTTATTATCGCTACTTTACTACGAGCTTTACTAAGCATTTATATTTGTGCGTTATACATCAAGCAGCTTTTGGTACCTTTCGGCTTCTCGAAAAGCAGTATATAGAAAGTAGAGAAATAGCTAAAGAAAAAGAGTTTGTAGAACATCCTACTATATATTGTAGAATGGACGAAAATATACATACGCTTGAAGCATACAGCAGTAACTAAACTATGACACACAATATAGTAATAATGATAATTTATACGATTTACCGCAAAAGTTAAGTCTGATGGTAAAAATGATTTTAGTCATTTTCGCGGAGAGCTTTGAATAAGCTGGCCATTAGCTGTCACCCACTAAATTGAAGGTATCCTTTTTGGTCCTAAGCAAAATCGCAGTAGGATTTGTTTCTGCTTGGAGTAAATTAACCCATTCAATATATAATGTAATCAACGCTTTTAACATAACCCACGGTGCAACACTGCCCTGCCCCGTTAATGATTATGTTATTAACCAACGTTGACGCTCAAGTTAGTCGTTTGAAGTTACTGCTCATTCTTGTAAAAGATATAGGTGACCACCTTTAAAGCAT
Source organism: Varroa jacobsoni (assembly GCF_002532875.2). Lineage (NCBI taxonomy): Eukaryota > Metazoa > Arthropoda > Arachnida > Mesostigmata > Varroidae > Varroa > Varroa jacobsoni. Next base: position 51,160 of record NW_019214604.1, read on the forward strand.
TCGGTTATCATTTTCTACTCCTCGTTTATTATCCGTTCGTTTTCTCATGGATTGGCCGTAAACGGCACAATCGTCAATATGCACATGATTTATACTTATATATTGAGATAATAACATCACTACAGTGTACCGAAAAATATGAACGGGTAAGGCTTAAAATGCATTTACGTTTGCGCGCAAAAATTTGAAAGTTCACAGTATCTGTACGCACAGTTTGTTGGCCATAAAAATTAATGCCACGTTTATTTTGGTACCTAAGAAAAACCTGAAACTCCTCCTTCACATACGGCCAATTTCAATTTTGGTGTTTGATGTCTTTTTTTTTTTATTTATGCGAGCGCTAAGTGAGTTTATATGACGTACCGAACTGTAATCCTAGCTTCTTCATCAGAAATGATTACACTGAACGTTGAAGACGTTTACGCTACGAATGGTATATTTCGAATGGAAAGATTTAACACGTCTCCCAAGAGATTAATTCACCATAATTGTAAAGTTGGCGTTAACTTCCTAGCATTCCAGCACTTCTCGAAGAGACGGTACGTTTGCTCTAAAATCAATTTTTAATCAGATTGTACTAATAAACTCTAAATAAATCCGCTTTCAATATGAATACTGCATATATACAATCGCAACAAAAGCCATATTTTGTATAAAAAAATAAATCAAATAATAATGGTGTGGGCCGCGCCTCTTCCTATAGGGCGCCCGCCTTATACCAGTGAGACAATCACACAAAGATGCTACCCAATGATACGATGAAATCTACTTTTGCCTGTACCCAAATCTACATTGAGATCAACAATGTCTCTCTTTCATACTAATCTTTTTAGGGAACATTAACATTATACATAGTATTTTCTCGGTACGTCTGGCGCTTGCTCTCCCGATCCCGCATTTTCCCTTGCGTTAAAATTGTCCTATTCATGACGTGTGGTTTAGAAACCACGCTACCGTTACCACGAACATATTGTGCAAATTTCTACTCCTCTAACATACTTACCCAGTAAACATTTATCAAGAGGGTAAGGAAGTGAGGATTTGGGTTTACTTCTGGCAATGGTGAATCGAAGCGATCCTGCCAGCAGCGGCGGGCTCTTCTTTGATTGCCCCTCGCCGTCGCTAGTCATCGCCGGTCCAGACTCTTGTCGTGTTACTAGCCGTTAGGTGGTTGTCGTGCGCTTTGTCCGTCTACGATGCCCATTCTTCAATAACAACAACAACAACAACAACAACAATAAATTGAAAATTCATCAGGACAGACATAAAAATTGTAAAAACCCAGACTAGGACACTTCAATACAGCACTTTGATGCTGTGCGAAGCCGCTATTGCTGGACAGTCGGAGTGTCCTACCAGTCAGACCTTGCGGCAGTATATTACACAATGAGCAACCGTTGCTTTTTTTGGTATTACACATTTGGGTCTGGGTCTTATTGCCATGCCAGCCGCTGTGCTGTGACAGATTTGCTAGTGAAGAAATAGCTATTATTATTTGCTAGCTATTATGCCGTCACAGATTCTATTATCCTGATGCCGCATTATCGTGCATCGTTCAAACACATCAAGTAGACGAATCATCGAAATTGGGGAAGAGGAACATTGTCGGTAAGGTTATAAAAGACGATGCGCTGTGACCATTGACATCCTCATCAACTATAATAGCAGTAATAAAATGATCGAAAAAAAATGAATGGTATACTGTACCAACAATGTTGAACTGCACAGCGGCAATACGCGGAAACGCAGGGATGATACTATCCGACAATATGGCAATTTTTCGTTTTTAAGTAAGGCTACAAACTTTTTATATATTTCTTCTTTCCGATCAATCAAGAAGGTTGCTTCTTATCGACGTCGCTGTTACCAGAGTATCGTGAACGATCACAACAATATAATAGCAATGATCCTACCACTGCCCCTGAAGACAGGTTCGGTATCTGCGGACAAACACGCAGTAAACCCTAAGAGTGTGCCCTATGCGAACTCTGCAAGTTGATTATGTATCAGTGCGCACATGATAGAAAATCTTCGAGAAGAACCAAGAATCATTCATATTCGACAATAGTTAGACAATCATATAACGAACGCTATCGATGGCTGTCAAGTAATCAGCTTTATGGCCATGATTCATTGTAGCTCAGCTAGCACTCAAAGTAATAGATCGTCGATATCGACTAGAGTACATTCCCATAAACCTAATGCCCTTCTTCAATTTCATCAGTTTCACTATTAATCTAGTTATCGAAGTGGATTAGTACAGCTTCCTTGTAGCGTATGCAGATACGCGAGCATTGGTCAAAGGGTGTTCTAGAGAACGAGGCCGGACAATCAATCTACCTGCTCGATACATTGTAGAGGGTGATTTAATGCCTAAGGACGTCTTCGAATGAAAACCACAAATATCGCTTTGAGTTGTGCACCGCTAGAGTGTGAAGGAAGTACAGAGAAACTAGTTCGAAGAGTTTTTTTGGCATAATTCCGAATTGGTCTTTTCATTCACTTTTACAAAGCGATATTTCTAGCTTGATTGAACAAGAAACCGCTCGTATTTCCCGGAAAGAACGTTGAAAGAGAAACTACCACTTCTCTGCGGGCCGCGCAATAGCTCTTCAGTCCGATTTGATCATGCACCGCAGCGTTTTATTCATCTATTTGACTGTTCTTCTCCCGTTCCCAAGCAAAACTTTATTGCTTATATACAATTCTTTCAATTTCTAACACTGCCAGCATCAACAACGCCCCCTATAAGCACCTCATTTGTCCTGAATACACTATCGTCGACAGGGCTCGTCGCGTCAAACGCTCACGTTCAACAAATACGCCAATATCACGTTCCACATTTTGTACGCCACAGGTTTTCCGCCTGTGGCTGCAATCTTTACCCCTCGTCCCTTCACGCACGAATATGCCCGCTCATATACAGTATGTAAGCGGTGTAAAATTCAAACCTCATCAACCTAGGTAGCGCGCATTTTTGTCGGGTCTGCCGGCCGTCGATCGCCGCCATCCTTTGCCCCGGTGTTTTTCAACAGGAAGACGTACTTGCTTTTGTCGCAGCCGTGTCATAAACACACGAGCGAACGATGCATCCCAGTTTGACGTGGTTGGTGGACAAGGCACGTTTTTGTTGTTGCCGTTCGCGTTGTGCGGCACTCCCTGGTTTAACGCCAGGCCACCAGCAACTGTCATGCTGGTTCTTCGACCACTGAAGGCAAAGGCCGTCAGAAGCTGCTATTGCTGTTGCTGTTGTTTTTATTATTGCCACTGCTGATTACCGGAAGGGCGCAAAGACAATCTTATTATGAGCACAATTAATTTTTCCCTGTGAAAAAAATCGTCTGTAAACGGTATCTATATCTCGTATGGCGACGGAGCGAAAGTTCCGCTACTCAGCCGCTATGACGTATGTAGATCTGATTGAACGATGGAGACTATGATTGTTTTTTAGCAGCTCCCTTTGCCAAGGATCACTTCCTGCGCTTGTTGACACCTTTTGTTTTCATTCTATTTATCCTGTAGGCACACGTAGCGTGCAGCATTCGAATCGGCGATTGGCATATAGCGATTTTATACAATCTTACAGATAATTTATACGCGTTGTACGTTATACGTATGTAGGCGCGCGCCGTTATAAGCTGAAAATTTGTGTAGTCTTGATAATGAGACACAGGTTCGCCTAAGCAGCAAGCGCTGAGCGGCAGGAGATCTGTTTCGATGGAATGAAATCCTAACAGTGTAATACCAACAACATACGACAAAGGGGGAGCTCCAACATCCATCGATTGAAATCTATAACATTGGACGCCTGTTTCCTCCCATGAATACAGAGTACCTTTGCCATACAGGTATAATACAAAGTACAGCGCGGGCAGGGAAACATTTATAAATATTCTAGCAAGATCAATAGCAGCAACAATACCATTATTAATTGACTGGATACGTACGTCTACACGTAACTGATCGGTGTTATAGTAACTAGACTATTAGTTATTAGTGAAAAAAAAGTTCGCTTTGAATTTCCGAAAAGGCAAACGTCAAACTTAGCAAAACGTCCCGTTGCTCTAAAAGATCGACTGTGTCTCAGCCGAGTAGCAGTCAATCGGTGATCACTTACCTAAGAAATGTACGAGCAACAACTTATGATGAAGTGGTAACAACGCTGTCTATATATATCATGGCCTAGTTGGCAAGAGTCATTAGTGTCTACATAAAATATTATATAAATACCCCTAGCAATGAACAGACAAAGCAAGCCGTCCATCTGTGAAAATTCCCTCACAAGGGACGAGTCAATGATCTCATCCTAAATGGAGCTTAGCACAATCGGTTAAATGTGTACGGTTGATTCAATGACTGAATGAATTTAGCATCCTGACATTGTCGATGAAGTTCGTTTGACTCAACAGAGCTTCACCAGCACAAGCATCTTCGTCGCGGACAGAAGCGCTAGCTCATAATGGCATTGATGACAACGTTGATTGTAATGACTACTACACTATTATTATATACTCTATATCGGTATTGTATCCCTGGTCACACTGTTGGTGATGATAGTGCCACCATTGTCGTTGCCTCCATCCATATTTTATTGCCTTTTCCTTATTTCTTTCAACTTCTTTTCATTTTGAAACTTTAACCAGAAGAAAGGGAAATAATGAATCATAAAGAGTTTCGAGAAGAGTGGCGATGATGGCGGCGGCGGCATCGACATCGACGACAACAAAGCAACTCGGCGTTTTCTTTCAATAGAAAGTTAACCCCACCCAAGAGCAAGCGATACAGGTAATAACATTGAAGTGGGGTATGGCAACAAATGGTTGAAAACGAAAAAATGAGGTAATGAGAAACGTTCCTTACCCTGAATCGACCTCCATCAAAAGGAAATCGGTGCCACTTTTAGCGTTTAGCGTAAGTATTTGCTAGCTACTGTAGCCATTTGTCGCAAAAGCTGTGCGCCATTGACCGAGTTGATACTGGTTTTCGATGGAAACAAACAGCAATTAAGTTGTTCCTCGAGTATATATAGTTCTATTAGTTAGTGTCTAATACATGTAAAAACATGTACGCAGTGAATCAGTGGCAGCGTGTGAAAATCACATGTGAAGTGAAATTTATTTAAAATGGCAATCTATCGATGGTGACTACGCTTTGATTTGCTCGTCGCAGACGACTACGTGTCGAGGCGTTGCGAGGCAGACAAAAAAAAAAATACGAAGGGGCAGCAGTAGTAGTAGTAGTAGTAGTACAGGCGGAGAAAACTTCAGCTTACGCGTATTACGAGGTGTCCTCCATTTGCTCCATGGCCCAGTTCTCCCTTTCTCTGTAAATCTACGTCGAAATCTATCGGAAGTCTTAAATGCTATCTATCTCCGTTCTGTTTCTATTCTCTGAGGCTCATCGACCGAGCTCGTGCAAGATGCTTCTGTCCGCGGATTGCTTCAATGGGTTTTTTCCAAACGATGAGCCTTTCTCAGAAGGACGTCCCAACAGGGCACCGGCAAGGGAAAATAAGGACTGTACCGTTTACCAAATGCTAACTTTTATTCGAATGCCTTAAATCTGGGTCTGATTTGTGTCGTACACGTTCATACCAATTCAAAACGTCAACAGGGCACAAAGCGGGTTTTCAATCGTTAGGGTCACTTTGCTGATGCAAGTCAGCTTAACCCATCATTTGTTGATGTCATTTACGTCGATTTTGTTATGGAGAAGGTGAAAAAAATATTATCGAGTATTCTTTTATAGAGGATTTCGTGTTGGATTGTGTCTTGTACATATGATATTTTCGTTTTCTTACACACGGTCCCCTCGAATTTATGTACAAGTGCATAGGAAAAAATACGTTACCAATTGATTACCTATCGGTGTCCTCTCGTAATCCTTCGTGATGCTATAGTGATCATTATTTGCTGTTTGCGCTGAAATCAGGTACGCTGAACATTGATCCTACTGTAGGTCGATGAATCGACTATCATCTTCATATTTACCTTGCTTCAAAATGGCGACGAACATACATCCCGACCATAATAAATAATCCTTTGACAGATGTTTTGATTTAGCGTACAACAACGCGGCTTTAGTCACTTTAAAAATTTCATCTAAATTATCGACGTAAATCGTTGGACCGATAAGAAATACTGAAATCGAAAACGACACGTAAATCTGTTATTCTACAGTATTAGGATTTCTATAAATATCAGTAGAGCGGCGGTTGGCCCTACGTCTCCAGTCTATTTATTTATTCATCTGCGTATACTGGCCGGCTTCTGTTGGGTTTCTACTGGTCCTCTGGGGGAAAATATTCTTTGATATAGCCCACTAAAAAATTTAAATTTGATAAGATTGAGGACGCTCGCCATATAACGCGTTTAGAGAAATTTGCAAAAGGAATATGCATGGCACACGGGTCATTTTCAACTGTATCTGTGACTGAGTTCCGTAAGACACATAACAAAATCATTTGTTATTATTCTAATTTGTAAATAAAATTATCATAGTTTTCTTAGTGGTAAATGTTTCTTTGCATCTAAGAGTATGTCATATTATGGCTACAAAGTCAAATAGCCAGAATCGAATGTAATTAGTAGATAGAAAAACGAGCAAATTACATTTCGTCATAATAATAAACTTCAAAGTTTTACGTTAACTATAGCATTCATATTAGTAGAACTTATGCAACCAAAATTGTTCGAGCAAACCTGGAACTCTATTTTCACTAAGGCATCATCCCGCTGCCTTTCCCTCACTTAATCTCTATTCCATTATAGTACACGAGAACAATTCCCCTTTAGAACATCGTACATGAGTTTTCTACCTCGTGCCCTCCTTCACGTTCATTGCTGCCTCACTCTATAGAAAAGGATGTCCCCTACAGTCGGCCAGGCATCCTCTACCTTATATCGAATGAAAAGAGCCCGCGTGCAACGTCGCATGCTTCACAATCTTACTTTCTTGGCAATGCTTCTCCCACGGGGGTTTTCCCTTTTCCCCGCTCTTGGTCAGGACGGTGCCTAGCTGTCGTACTGACAATGCATGAAAACTCAGAACGGGCGGCAGCGTGTACTCCTTCATGCGCGTTACTAAAAATGGCTTCTGGTAATGACATCGTCGTCGTTGTCGTCACTGTACATCGCGCGAGCCAGCATCATTGGGTCGTATCGCGCTTCGTTGTTGAGGAAGCATTTCATCGTCAGTTGTTCGGTACCTCCGACGCCGGGCTCCACAGAATCCCTCAGACATCTCGTCGTTTGCCCCGACTCATTGCCCCTTTCTCCGCCCTATCTCGTCTTTCGCATCAAATGCGCTGCTCCACTCACTGTTCAACGATGTATACTCATATATCGTTATTTTCACATATATGAATGGCGCCACAGATATGGCGGTTTACCAGTTAGCAGAGCAGTCGGCAGCCAGCCCGGTCGAAATGCAGACGGCGGCAGACAACCCGCTAAGAAGAGGAGGCCGGTCGCCGGTCTGCGCAAACAGGATGAGAACGGGGGCGATGCCGTCGGCGATGAGGACTTAAACGTTCGTGAATCATCGTAACTAGAGGATGAAATCGTAGAATTTGCCTGAATTGTGCTACATCCGAGTACTACTGGGGCATTGCGGGTGCAGGAGAGAAATAATGGCCGAATGCCGTCTAGTGGGGAAATAGAGCCTGCAAATTCGGATTGTATTGTATTAAGCACTAGGTAGCATCCCTGATGCGGTGCGTATTACGAGTGCTAGTTATAGAGAGAACATATCTCGGTTTGAAATTTGGCTACCAGATGGGTCATGGTGGGATGGGTTGCAGTGCACGAGGTTGGTAAACCTATAGAAGATACGTATGAAGATCACCTTCATCATAATTATCTTGATGCCACATATAGTTACGGGCCTAGAAAATAGATTCATACACGTTCAAGTCGCGTATTCTTTCTCCGATTAAACATGCCCAAAATTAGATAAAGTTTAACGACAAGTCCATATCTAGGGAATCGAATAGAAATCACTATAATAGCTACGGCGATTTGAAGTAACGGAAACCATTTCGTTCTCAATAGTTAATTCCGTGATCAACGATTTCGAGTAATCACGGCATTCCCATGCAGATCGCTTAAGACGCATTAACCGCTATAGTGGATGCGCCTCGCTATGATGCATTATACCGGCTAGTTCCGACTGCTGACTTCGTTAATCGCTATAATACACGCCAAGCTTTGAAGTATCAAGAAAGCGAGGGAAAATTGAAGGAGTCTTTTGCCTAAACCGCGGCGGTCGTCCGGGAAAAACAGACTTGTTGTTGTCATCGTCGCTGCCATGTTCTCAGCGACTTGTTACGATTTAAGAAAGAGCCAGGGACACACCAAAGAAAGGAGAACTAATCGTAGTAAACGTCAGGTACCTATTTGATGATTGAGCCGGATTTTTAGGGAGGGGGCTATACGCGATATCATAATGGCGAACGCAAATATCTTAAACGCTCAACGATTAGTAACCGACTTACTTCGGGGAAGTGTGTACCTGTGTGTATTCATCCGTCTACCTACCTACCTACCTACCTACCTACCTACCTGCCTGCCTGCCTGTATGAGTATCATTAGGGACCGTACGACAATGACGTCGTTCAGAATCCGCTACTCAATACGAACTACTCAAAGAGGACCACGTTGGCTGTTATAGTAGACGACTTGCGCTCGCCTAGTCACCTCAGCTAAACAGCAGTAGAATCTACAAGCGTTTTCTACGCAGAGCTGAAGGCCTGATCTTCGACAACTCTTCAACAACAGCCGAAGCTGATGTGAAAAGAAGGCACACAGCTGAGTGCTGTAGAGTTGTTATTGTTGTTATTATTATTATTGTTGTTGTTGTTGTCGTTATGACTGTTGTTACTGCTGCTGCTATTCTTGTTGGCCAACTCTCACGCACCTCTCATTTAAGTCTGAAGCGTTTAGCCGTAGTGACGGCGACGGCGGCGGTTTTGACCCGCCGCTGAAGTATTTGTGTAGCCTACGTACAGTGAATGAAGTCGGCTGAAAACAGTCTGCTCGTGTTCCCCTGAAGTACTGATAGAGCTATACCGATGTTTCGCTACGAGGAGCATTCGATTGCTATAATTGTTATTGCCCTTTACTGTAATACTATTGTTAATCAGATTGAAACATATTTACAAGCATGGACCTGTGCAATACATGTCCTTATGCTGCAGTTGACCTCGAGTCGAAACTAAGCTAGAAAAAAAACACCGTGTATTTAAATTTGTTTGTAATTTCGGCTTTCTGGTTTCCAATACTGGCGTTTCTCGTTGAAGACTATCGTTCTTTGTTACTCGTGCCTTGTCAATAGGCTGAATTTTGGCGTGACACATGTAGTGCAGCTCGTGTTAATCTCATTACGATTCAAACAACATCACTCGACATGTGAAATCTCACCTTGGGAATATGTAAACGCCATCTTATACTCAGCAGTTCCTACATGTGACTAAAGCTAGTTGCGTTTGCTTTGATCTCTGTATCATCTTCTAGGCCCTGTGATTTTTGCCTTCAAATTAAAGAATTTTCCCCGTCGCTTTCTGCTAGTCTTCACCTTACCTCGTGCGCGCGTGCTTATCGTAGCTGGCGCACGCTGGCGGCCCCTTCTATTATAGCACATATATCGACAGCAATCTCGTATAATTGGCATAACAGGCAGCAGTAGCAATGGTACGAGCAATAGACGAACCGCCATGGGCGTCATTTGCACCGAAAGTAGCAAAGCCACACGTGCGTTACTTATACAATATATAGAGAAACACACAGTCCCTAGTCTTTGGCTGATAATCCACTGACATGTGAGCGTATTTTTGTATAGCTAAAACATCAGCTACCGCCGACAGCCAGCGGCCGGCTTTCAGGGGCCGCAACGAAGTTTGTTAATGCATTTCTCGTATACTTTGAAGCCTTGCAGTAAGTTTTAAACTGTTTCGGACGTGAAATCAAGTGAAGCCGAGTGCCGAGCTCCATATACATGTGGGTGAGCGCGACTGGGTAACTTATACATGGCTGGTTTCATGTTGGAGCAGCAAAATTCTTGCTACAATTATATTACGATAGGGTAGAGGCTTCGAGGGGTGGCGATGCCTACGCATGCAGGTAGAGTTTCTTGTTCAGCCGTCAGCTTTTGACTAGATAGAGGCATATTCAAGCCAACGCCGCGGTCAATTGCTTATTCTAACGGTGATTCACGCTTCATTAGGATGATCGTATGGAACTGGCAAGTATAACGCAAATGTTGGGCGGCGGAAGAGATTTAGCTGTTAACTAGGATCAAGCAGTAGTGACGGCTCCAACACTTAGAGCGGACAAGCCAAAAACAAGTCCTTGTAACGCTTATGAACGCGATAATACATAGAGTATGGAAGGATGGTAGAGAAATCGGGCTCATCAATTTATAGTGCTAGACGTCGATACTATACACTTATCGTTTCGCGTTTGAACATGATATTGGACATTCTGAATAGAACTTAAAATATACTATACAATTGTTCCTACTCAGGAATGGAAGTAAGTTAAACGTTTGGGCGCCGCGTAATTCTTATATCAACCTGACTCGATCGTGACGGCAACATAAATGGTCATTTCTAGGTGAAAAAACTTCATTTTCTTATTTTAGAAATACACATATTCCTAAGCATTTAATATTAGAAGGCCATTGAAACGATAGTTCAGGTTGTGTAACAGTTTTTATCTATCATTGGCCTGAATAATGTAAAGTCAACGAGATAAAACCATTTCTAGCTCACCATACGCATAGAACATTTGTTGCCTCATTAGACAGAATCATATGATCGTACACACGAAGAAAGGAAAGAGCGGGGCAGACAAACACCAAGATTTTTGCCCCATTGGTACGTCAACTTGTGTCCATAATTAAGGCTTTTGAAACAGCTTTTAATTTAATTAACATATTTGTGTTTTTGTTGCTAGGTCACTATCATATGATGGCCACTATATCCATTTATGGCGCATAACGTTGAGTCTTGCGTGGCTTGCCTTTTTGGCTGGGTCTCTTTGGAGACAGACTATGCTGTCGGCAGCAGGAGCTCCATTAGCTTGCTAATGATCTTCCTTCTTTTTAGAAACGTCTTGTACGCACCCCTCTGATATTGTGTTCGGTGGCCATCGCTTCAGGCCGTATTGCGGGCATGCTCAGTATGATGTGGTAATTACGTTCGGGAGAAATGCTTTGAAGAATAAAAGCTTTGGCCTGTAGAACGCTTTGTGGGTTTCGTAGACGTTGAAAACGTGCGTGCAAATTTAACTCAATAATACAGTATGATCAGCAGAGTCTCTAACGCAGAACAGCTGCTGCCGACTTAAATACGATGTAACCACTTGGTAGTGCGTCGCTAACCGTGTTTGTTTGATATAGAGACAGATGCTAGATAGCACCTAAAGTTAACTCGGCATTGTTGCATTTTTTTTTGTTAAGTTCAGTAATTATTATAGAAATTATAATAGAACTTGTATACTCACGTATATTTGATGCATCTTTTCCAGGGAGGAGCTGGCGATGCGGGTGGATCTCACTGAGGCAAGAGTACAGGTACGGAAGCCTGTGGCTTGGTATACATTCATTTCTATAACTACTTCAGACTGTCTTTTTACGAACTCCAGCAGCATTTGGCTTAATGAGGCGTAAGATATTTTTCAAGTTATTGGTAATTCCTGGTCGGTAAGTTTCTGATCGAACTTACCCTTATTCGCGATAAGTGTGGCATTGCGGTAAGTTGAAATAGTTTTCTCAAACAGCGTAAGTGACTATGTCACTGCGTAAATAAGCCACGGTTGTCACATAACCAAGTTAATTAAAATACAAACAAAATATCTATTTTGATTTTACAACCTTTGCTTCGATTCAAAGATCTTCACCTATGCTTTACGTGAAATACATCATTCCATAATAGTCATGCCAATTTGTAGCATTAATCTGCCAGTCGATTTACAAAGAGGAGTTTTTCTTCTTCCCTATAGTGGCCGGGTTCTTTCCACATTGGATTCGATTAAATTGGATACGTGCATCTAACACAGGCGTACGTGACGCCAGTGACGTGTGATCACGTTAAAAGTGCGCCATAGGAAAACCCATTTATTAAACGCCGACATCGTCCTTAAAACGGTCCGATGCCCTAAGAGTTCAAGCCACGGACTCAACATGGCGATGGGTGCCTGCGCGAATCACGGTAAACTGCTATAAGTTTCGCTACAAAGATGAGACAAGAAACCGTGAACGCTGACGACGTATTAAAGGGAACAATCGCAGAAATGGACGCCGTTAAAAGCGACGTCTTCCGTTTCCACTGTATGGAAACATTATACGTATCTTCACAGTGTATTTGCAAAGCCAACGTCTTTTAGGGAACAGAAACCAGGCTAGAAGGCAAAAAGCAACAAATAACCACACAGCGGGATATGATTATTTGATATTAAATCCACTAATCGCTTAAGATGATCAGAAAAAAATGGGTAGCTCACGTAAAAAGAAAATGAAAGCAAGTGACATTGCATAAAGCACACAGAGACAACCTCCGTTATACATGCCGTATGCACATGTGCAGGTGTGAGTCTGAATATCCATCATGCAGAAGCAATAATCTGATCCTGACTGCTACGGGAAGCTAACACAGCCCATATCAAAGTGGTGCTTTGTGTTTAAAGGGCTTAAATAGAAATTTTGATTAATATTCTAATTTTTATTGTATAAAAAGCTTTGGCGTTCTTCCTCCTGCTTTCAATGTTGCCGTATGATTCAACGAACACAAAGAAAAAAGAAGCAATTTAAAAACGTTAACTAAATGGGACGTTACTCTAGTTTATTATTTACGTGCACACTATGAGTTACCTGAACCTCTTGCATTTATCTGCATCATAGAAAGCTGAAAGTATTCCTGAGAAGTATAAAGCTCGCCTCGTGTGCTTCAATTATAAAGTCATCATCACCTAACGACTAGCGTTGCGTTCTCTACTCTCCAGATGTCCACCGATAACGGGTAAACGATTGTTCGTCATAGTTGCCTAGATTGTCCTGTCTGTCCTCCAATAAAATTTCCTCTCAGAAGCATATGCTTTAAACGACACATCTCACCTGTGATCAACTTATATTGCTGCGTACCGCGTACGTGTATTCGTGAACAACGTGCAAACGGACACAATACCCTTTTTGTACACGAAGCGCCAGAGTTTTTGTATCTGCAGTAAGAAGCGCGTCAACTGACTCAGCTCCATGGTCGCTCACGTATATATTTACTACGTCAGCTAGTACAGATGACGCCAAGGCCAAACATGACGGCTAACGAAAAGTGGCTGATTTTTACCTTAAACTTGAAATGTTACGTTGAAACCCATGTGTCATTGATATTTACGATTCCCGAACCCTGATGCACGCTGGACTAGATAGTAAGTGTTGACTCTCAACAATTTCCTTGTACCTGAAACTTTTCAAGTTAGATAAGCTAAGATTGGTGAACTGTATTTTTTTGCATGTGTACAAAAAAACATTCATATTTTTGTATCTGTGCTAAATTAATCATTGTAAAGTGGCAAAAACCTGGCTGAAGTGTGATTTTTTTGAGCTAATGGTTCCATGCTCTTAGTGACATGTCTAATAATGTTAATCAAGATCTCCTATTTGTATAATCATACATATAAACACGACCACTACTCGTGTCTCTTATAATGTATTATCTTTGCGCTTAAGGAAACGATCTTGTTACATGACTTAAGAGATTTTGGCAGTCCAACTCATACAGTCTATGTATAATAAATAAGCATTAACGAACTTGCTCTCCCTAGTTTTTTCTTCACGGAACATAGCCAAACTGCCAGGAAAAGGCTTTTTCAGCTAAATGAACAAAGTATAATTGTCTTATACTTTTTAAATGGGTAGACCAGCAAAGAGCAAGTAATTGTATTCTTATGAATGAAGAACTGAGTGTTACTCTTAAGAAATTGATCCTTGTCAGCTACTCCCCTTACCATAACCGTCTGCTGTATGCTTTTACCAACATATGTGTCGTTATATATATATATATATATATAGAAATCGTTAAAAGTTGTTGATGCTGCCTCTGCTGTCTATTGCTCTTAGCTGGCTCTTAGCTTGCTTGTTATTTGGGCGGGTGCGCGAAAAATAGACGTGTGAGAAATTGTGATGGATTGCATTACTTCGAAAAACAGTACTAAGCCGAAAACACTGCTCGCATATATGTACCGTAACAACAGCCGGCAACCGCCAAGTTTGCCGAAGGGCGAGCGCGCCAGCTAAAAATACACAGCCAATGAAGCCGGGAACGAGGCTAGGTCGCCGTTAATTTTTTTAGAAATGCATCTGCTTTGACCTAATCCGAAAATGGCGATCATCGGGCGGGTGTATAAATTTCCTATTAAAAAAAAAGATGGAAAATAGGACAAAAAAAGAGAGTCCAAAGAAAATAACGCCAAAGAAAGGGATATGAGGATGAACAGGCAACAAAACAGGTTGCCATAAAATGTATAACACGAAAAATTAGAAACCGCGAACGGTCAGGAAAACAGAAAAATTACCACCACTTAGTAAAGATCAGAGTTAAGGATAAGACTATCAGTAACTATACGTTTAAGGAAAAGGCAAAGCCTAAAATAGAACGATATCGACGATTACGCCCGAAGCTGGATAGCAAATTTGATTCTATTTCATAACCACCGGCTGGAGTCAAGGTCTTCGCTGATATCGGCACCGTTTCGTCGTCATTAGAATAACTATGCTACACGACGCGGACAACTGAAGCGTCCAACATGAATTTGTTATATTAGAAGAAGATGCTGTCATCGCAATTTGTGTATCTCGTTAATGTAAGATGTTATCTTGTGAAGAAGCCAGAACTTGTTAAAGTTCCTCTTCTGTACGCGTTTCTGCAGTGTCTTCTGAAACGACCCGAAGTATTGACAGAAGACTGCTCAGTCGCTTTGTTCGGTCAGTTTACGGCTCGTTTCTTCGTTGTTTTTTTACTTCACTTAAAAGTCTACCAGGCAATTTATGCATGTGACAACTGTGAACGTCTATGACGCTCGACGCTCTCTAGCCATTACAAATCTATAGAGATGCCAAAGTTCCGTAGAGAAATATCAGCACCGCCCAAGTCCAAATGTATCAATAAAAAAGGAATCAGCGTTGTACTGTAAGTCTTCGAAAAAGCATAGTATTTCCGATCACTTGTATTTTTTTTCTACATGCTAGCTGCTCTGTTGCAATCAGTAATTAGAAGTTCATATGAATATCTGCCCACTAGAAGCCGAAACCAGCTGGCTCGCAGTCAGTCATCGTGATGATTTCGTGCACGCCCGTGAATCTACGTGCGTTTAGCGCTGACTTAGTAACAAACTACTGGCGTCAGTTGTCACAGGTCCGGAGATATATCTCTCCTTTGACTGTCCTTTGAAGTCTGGCCGCTAATTTAAAGGTCCTGGCGAAAAGGACTATGACGTCGACGATGAGATACAAAAGAAGCATACATGAACGAAGGTGAAAAATCTGAAGGACAGCAGATAAACGTTGGGGTTTAAACAGACGACAGACGGTATCGCTACTACTACAATTAGCCCTTGATAAAAAAACAAGAGGGCAATGAGCCGCCGATCATGACTCTTCGGATTATTGAACACGAATCGCTATCACAACAACAGCAGCACAAACGGCAGCAGTCGTGGCGATAGGGACGACAGGACTGCCAAACTATCAATCGTTTTGCGGCTGTGGTGAGAGGTGTTGGTGGTAGCCGCGATGGCACGTTGTTATTTCTACCATGCGTCCTGGCAGCTGATGCCTGGTCAAGTTCAAATGTTCAAGTTACATTGTTTGTTCCTTGCCAGTCACTCGTCGTTCGTTCGCCGTCAGAGTCGGCCAGCACGTGAAACCGAAACGATTCTGACATGACAGACTCAATCGCGGCGGACCCCCTCTCTCTCTCTCAATATCTATCTTGCGACTCTAGGCGCCAATTATGATATCAAATTGAATGCGCATGAAGCACGTTGTTCAGGGTTTA
The DNA here is from genome assembly GCF_002532875.2 of Varroa jacobsoni. Classification (NCBI taxonomy): domain Eukaryota; kingdom Metazoa; phylum Arthropoda; class Arachnida; order Mesostigmata; family Varroidae; genus Varroa; species Varroa jacobsoni. Next base: position 67,208 of record NW_019214604.1, read on the forward strand.
TTGTATGGCGGTGCTAACGTCGGCTGGGCTTACGTTAGTGCTCTTGCTGCGTGTTGCCGTTGCCGACGTTTGCTCGCTGCCTGGCGATCTGGCTAATGAGCGTAGAATTTCGCACGGCTGTATAACATGCCGCGATCAGCATACGCTCTTTGTCAAGCCGTCACGAGCTGCCTCAACTAGACGTCGCTGATCAGTGTGCCAGTAGCAGACGAGATCACCACAGCTCTCATAAGTAGTCGACAGGCTGACACATTGCGGGCGTCGAGCACACCGCCATTTTAACCGCTACTTACAGCCATACGCCCTTTGGCGCTGCTGTGCCCGCTACTTCTTTCAGTTTGTCCTACGCATGCTTAGTTGCTCCGTTGTTTTGCTACCAAGCGATTCTGTTATCTCGCTTCTTTTGCGGTGTGGCCGCGCCGACGGCCACACCACCTTTCCGCCAATGGCGACGTTGTGGCAGTTTCGGTTGACAACGTAATTTGAGGCTATGCTTCAGCCAAAGGAGCTAAAAATGGGCACGAAGCTTAGAGATCAGACGGCGACTGGTCAGTTTCATTTAGGGCAAATCAACGACAGCAGAGTGGTCGAGTCAGTGGCCGAAGCGCTAGATTACAAAAGATAGAGCGACCGCGTTCTTAAAGCGTTCTCGTTCGTTGCATCTCGTCGTTGCGTGTCCTTGTCAAACGCCTAACAGATGCGTCTATAGCTTCACAGAGACATCAAAGCTCGTATCTTTCAATCGATCGGCGCTTATTATTGCGTAATTTGTAAGGGAAAGCAAGCAACACTGGACATAGCACCATTGACACACCGCTTTGCAGGGCAGACTGAAAATCAACGTAAAAAAGCTAGCTGCTCAAAATCTACGAATCAGTGACAAACGTAGTGTTTAGGAGTGCCAAATTACATCATAGAGTATTCTCTGCCTGAGAAATGACACGCAAACACAAAATTCAAATGGGCTGAGAACTCGATGTATTGGTGTCATCCGCAGACAACGTATGTCCTGAAGAAGGAAGTTCTCTTATTCGGTATCGGTCGGCTCTACACGAGAGCGTTGTACGACGGTTCTGTATCGTACAAGTGCCTATCGGAAAGGTTTTACACAAGCGATAATTTCGTGACACCTTCAGCCTCAGTTGAAAACTCGAATACCTTAGACGACAGTAAGAACACTTTTTTAGACAATTAGAAACCTTTTCAAGCTGAAGTACAATTAGTTGTTAGGATAACGTGAGACGAAACGAATCACACATAGTTTTTGTATTAGAATGAAAGAGGATTCAAAGTTAATGCTATCGGATCGGGAAGCATCAGGGCGTAATCCCCATTTTTGATACATTGATGACAAACGGGATAGTTCTTTGGATCAAAAGTGCTTGGCACTTTGAATGGTCGCCTAGTGGCCATTCAAGCGGACCAGGAACGACTGGGTCGCTTTCTATGTGTAGTTTCAAATCAGGAAATTTCCGAAACCAATTAGTGGACGCAAGCGGCGGCATAATGTCGTGTCAACCGAGAATTGATAGAAAAACTGTCAATCATCACATGCTATAGAGTAACCGTTACCATCATTGGTTATAAAAGTTTGTTATCGTAAGCGCTTTAACGTGTCGCTGCGTGAGTGACAACTGGTAATAGTATTCGTAGACATTTTCTTGCTTTGTCGTCCTGTAGTCGTTTCTGCGTTCGCATAAATATCTTTTTACTTTGGTTTTTTTTTTTGAAAAGTGGCTACAATTTTGTCCACAGTTTTATAGCCTTACTAGGCTAGAATTTTACTACTGTGCTTCCGCAGGTCGTCGTATGGGCCACTCCTTAGCAGGCCGATAACAAGCTGTGACAGATTGGTTAGAAAAGGCTTATGCTCGGCCCCGTTAGTGATCGAGCTCTCAACATCTTTAGTGGTTCCGCTCCTTTTTCCCCGTTTCCTCAGGAAATTTGTTAGCACTTTTACACTATGTTGTTGCCGTCACCGTTCATCCAAGGGTTCCTCTCAATTTTTTTTGCGCTCTTCTCTCCCCCTCCCCTGCACAATAGGATTTCTTGCCATTCGATTACACCGTTGGGCCAGACACGACCGCTCCATTATTATTATTACTATTATTATTATCATTGAACGATGGCGAAATGATTGAGCAAGAAGGTCGGTAAATCATACACATTGCGTTTTCCTTCGTTCGATCGCATTCGTTGGGTAGTACCGAAGACGGTACCTAACCCCGAGAGGGACGGCTAACTCTGGAAGAAAATGACCGAAAAATTGCGAAACGTCTGGCTGGTATAGTCTAACGCTCCAAGATACCTAAGTTAGCCCCACCATTAAGCACAAACTAACACACACGAGAGCAAGGCTCAATAACATAGTTCAGTTTTAGTGACCCTCGCTCATGGCTCATGGATGGATTTACTTTCGAAAAGTCTTCCTACCCTGACCTTCAGTTATTTAGACTTTGCAAAGTTTAAAAGCAGGCATATCACGCTGCAACACAATGGAGCCATTGATTTAATCATATTAGACAGGGGTTGTATACACCGAACACTTTATTGATAATAATTTGTACGGCGAAAATCTGTATTCTCTCTCTCTCTCTCTCTCCCTCGATCTCATATGTATATATATATATATATATATATGCTAAATGCGTCTGCGAAAGATGCCCACGAATGAGGTACCATGCCCAAGTTACTGGTGCTGGCATTTCGTCCTAAAGTTAATTTCATGTTCGGCTTGTTCTGTTATAAACACATCTTTAATAAGCAACTAATTTTATGCTGTTGCCGATTACATCTAGATAAAGGAAAGTTGTTGGTGTGGCCACTAGCCGCAAACTGGTTTGAAAAGCTTCGCATTGGGATTGAAAGAGAAATTGACCATTGACTACCATCATTAGCGCTCATTTCGTCAAGCGGATATCAGTATTATGCCATGCGCGGCTGCGTTCATCTTTGCCATCACTATTAGGACTACTGTTTTTTTTTTTATGATTTCGTCCTCATTTAACTTTCATCAACTTTACAACCCGAAGGGGTATGAGATCCGTTGGTCACATAGAAAGACATGCATGTACTAGTGAAGTTGCAGTGAAGCTGCAGAATTTCTACCGTCTCACACCTTGTCTTAATTGTCTCAATAACCATTTGCTTTTTGCTCTGTCTTTTATTTTATGGCCTATTTTGAGAGCGCGAAGCCGCTTCAACAACTCCCTTGCCGCCTCCTTGCCTTCATCATCTTTTCTATCGTTTCGTTCCTTTTTGATCGTTACCAGCGTTGTCCTGTTTTTGCCTCAAAGGAAATGCACGACTAAGAGAAAATAGGGGGCAAAAACAAAAAGGGAGCGAGGGAGAAACACGGATTGGTAAAATACGCAGCATTTTTCCTAGCGCTACTTATCTTTGTTCCGAAGGTCTCGCACGACGAATTGCTGGCCTTTCGCTTGACATTGTTCAACGATAGCTGCTGTTTTTTCTGTTAGCGTCGTATTTTCACCAGTGCATTTGTTGCGACAAAAAAACGAAGGGGAGCAGATGAAAGAACTAACAAAATGTGAGGACAAACATCTTGCCGGCGGCTGTTCGAGCTCCCAGAACCACCATTGCATCGGTAGCCGGTCAGTAGCTCTGAGTCGAGGCTTGACGTTATCGTAGAATCACAACGACGCCATAATATTGTAGCCGCTGAGTCCAGCGGTTTGCAGCACAGGCAAGGCTTTCTATTCTTAAATGTCTAATTGTGTAAAAATTAAGAAACAGAACGAGAACAACGACAGCGAGGAACAAGAAAAAAAAAATAGACCATGACGCTAACGGCAATAACAATGACTTGAGACAACACCGCTTCCGACAGCGGGAGTTCAGAGAGCCGCCGCCGCCGCCGCTGCAGCAGACGAAATATTTGCCAAATTGCTTCATTTAAATGGCTTATCTTATTATTATTACTGTCGTTGTTGTTGACTGACCGCTGCTACCAGAACGGCGGTGGCGGCGTCGGTAGCGGCGAGTAGTGTCTACTGCTACGTTAACAGTCAGTGACAGTTCCCCGTACAAGGAACAGACAGCATACAGTTAAGGTAAAGATGTAGACTAGTAGAATAGAAGTGAAAAAAGAAACTATAGACGCTTCGAATAAGCGGCTGCAGGAGCAACTAAACTGAAGAGGGCTAAAAAATGTAGCCTGGACGCTCGATGTCTGCCCAAATTTTTTAAACGCGGAGCGTTCGAAGCATGACCTGGCATCCCACCTTTGTGTCCCACTGTCCGATTCGCTGGTGTATCGCTTTCTAATAATGTTTCATTTTCTATTGGTATATACGCACTCCTTATATGAACAACGGAGGTACGCCTCCATCCGTGATCAAGCGCGCTAATATGGGCGCCTGCGTCGCATTGCGGGTTCAATAGAGTTTGTGATCTAATTGAAACGATGATCCGGTCGGAGCTGCTTCTGATCGCCGGCTATTTGCTTTGTTGCTTGCTTGGCATTGGTTTTTGTGAGTTCAATCAGCGAAATAGATGACAAAATATCTGTTACGATCCGCGTTCGGTTTTCTATTGGATGAAACCTAACGTCAAACGAAAGACCAAAGCGGCACGAACGACGGATGCGCGTCAGGTTTTAATCAGTTATGTTGTCAGAACCACTCGATAAACAAAGGACAGGCACAATTTATATATCTGCATTGGCTGCACAATTGTGCGATCTGTTTATGTACTGCTATCGTTGCTAGAACAAGCCGGATGCAAGCGATCATAGATTCAGATATCGTTCTGTGATCGATGTTACTGTGAGGTCATTCATTTGAAATAGAGTTGGCTCTATTTGAAGCTGTCATACATCGCTGCTTTCGTAGTAAGCCGAATCAGTGATGCTCATAGAATTGTTTTCCTTCGTTTAATCCGCTGACCTGTTCTTAAGGTAACCGAAAAATTCTGATGGGCTTTTTAAACATTCAACGTAATAGCAGTAATAAAGCGGTCGAACAGACGGATAACCATAACTTCAGTCTTGCGGCACAGAAAACTTCGCGATATGATTACTTGTTAACCTTTACTTTATTGTGCTAAGGTAAACCGGAGCACCCCCTGGTCTGCCGACATGTCCGATTCACTTTCGCTACCCTGTTCTCTTAATTCTTATTCTCGTCATCACAATTGGAACCGGCAGCGTTCAAATTACCTTTATGGCATGTTGCTTTCCGTCCTCATTGGCACCGTATACTTCAGACCTGGCAGCGGACCTTGCTACCATACACAAAAGCTATATGGTCGTCGATGATATACGAAGGCGTCTAGCGGTAGTTTTTATTGTACATCTTTTTCTTTTTTACTTTTTTCGATCAAACTGTTGGGCCTGGTGAAAACGAAGTGAGCTCGTGAACGATAAGGATACTCGCGTGAACGAGCTTGAGGAATTTTGAATTTTGACGCACGTCTACGACGATGACAACAGCCCAAAGTAACGCGACAACGACGAGTAGCGACTGCTCTGGTTGTGAGCAGTGACTGGGCACAGGCTCTAGAAATCTGGCCAGACCGCTCGTCGCGAGCGCCAAAGTCTGCCCGAACGGTTCAGCCTACATGCGCTGGCGCCAATGCCGACCTAAACACAAAAAGTGGCTGGCCGCCAGACTAGGTGACGTAGGGAAAAACTACGAAATGAGACACCTATCTCCGGCCAAGAGCAGTTCTTTGATGTATGTCGTGTTTCCATAGTCAAGTCCTGCGTAGTCACAGGCTCTATGAATGTGCTTCAAATGCGACCAAGTACCAAACAACGAGAGGGACACAGAGAAAAATGGAAGAGAAGGAAACAGAAAGTGAGTTAGATGTTAAAACGTCACGTTAGTATGATCCGTGTCAGCGAGACAGTACGTCCTGTCTATTTGTGGTAGCGTTGAATGTGGTGTCAGCGATCGGCGCGACTGTTGCCACTATAATACCACTTCTATTAGAATTAGTTATTTTTCTAGTAGTGTTGCCCGGTACCGCAGCAGCGGGGTGGTTTTTGTGATATTATCGCTGACCCGACGCCAGACGTCTCTCAGCGGTCATTCAGTTTTGTAGATGCCCAACAGCTAGGTTCTGCATTAGAGAGGTGCGCCAATCAGCATGGCGGACAGCATTCTTCGAGGGGGGGGGTTACGCAATGGTTCACAGACGTTAGCAATATGACAAAGCCGTGACTGTGTACAAAAAAAAGCAATGCCAAACTTTTAAATATACTATGTTGGTCGCCTATTTTCTTTAGTGTCGTTTATTTATATTTTATAAATAACAATCCTTCTAAAACAGTGACAAACAAAAATAAACAGAGATCAGTTATCGAAATAGTGCTGTCTCTGGTAGCAAAGTCGTACGAAATATCACTGGCACGTACACCTGTGGTAAACAAAGCCATGCTATGAGCCATCAGGGGCATTTCTAAGCTGAAGATGAAAGACTTTACAATGAGTCAAAGCATGCGACAGCGTTTTTACGATCAGCCGTTCTACACACAAAATCTTTCGGCTAATTTGTTGAGTACCGCGATTCCTTAGAGTACTAGAGAGTTTCATGCAAAATTACTGCTATTAATATCCATCTCACTGAGTTGAATTAGTTGTAGCTTCCTCATCGCTAACGCCGTTGTATTGCCTCTGACTTTCAGGTATGGTTTCAAAATCGGCGCGCAAAATGGCGTAAGCAGGAGAAGGCTAACGGCAACCCAAATCCTGGGGTTGGCTTCAATCCCTATGCTTCGACTCCACAGAGTTTACCAGCGGCAGGCACTCCAGAAGGATCTTCACAATCGGGAGCACCATCGGCTGCGCAACCCTCCGTAGCGGCTGCCGCAGCGTTTGCCTCGATTTATGGCCGAAAGCAAGCGCAAACTACGGGGGAGCGTCACTCGATGCATTTCTCTTCCGGAGGACCCCCAAGCGGTGGATCCACTTCTGCTCCACTATTGTCCCTTCCTGCTATGACCTTGCCGCCTGGGTTACCAAGTTTACCCGGCATGTTGCCTGGCATGAGTATTTCACCTCAGTTCAACCCGTTTCTGCCACCAGCTCTTAGCAGCTCGTATGCGAATCACCTTCAGGCGTGGCTTCAAGCGGCGATGGTTGCTCAGGTCAAAGTCGACAGCCAAAGCCGCAGTCCGTCTCCGGCCGGTTCGGCAAAGTCGCACGAATCGTCACGTTCTCGTTCGCCAATGATGAACATCGAAGTGGCCGACGTTGCCAGCAGCCAAAAGGATTCGCCGACTAGTGCCAAGACGAGTGTTACCGTCGCTGAAGGTGAGGAGAAACCTGCCAAGGATGCTGATGATAAGGCACCGTTAGGACCAGGAGTAAATCTGAGTATTGAGATGCTTCGTCTCAAAGCGCGAGAGCATGAGGAAGAGCTCCGAAGACAGAGTGATTCAAACTCAAACTAGACGTAACTTTTGCTAATCGCATATCTATTGACCCAAGTCTCAGTGTCCTCAACAGCTCTGATGCATCTCAGAACTCTGACAATATGACTTAGTAACAAAAACAAATTGTCGCTGATCTTCCTTAGCTCAAATACGACGTGAAGGGAAAAAGCTTTGACGATTATAGACTACATGTAAATACCCGAAGCGTAGATTTATTCAAGTTTTTAGAAAGCAATTTTGTGTACAGTTAAGCCTGGTGTCCGACAAATTAGGACCGACTATAATGAAACAGTCTTTTCAAATAATTGTCAATCTGAGACAATGATTTTATATTAATTGCGACACAGGATAGCCTTAACGAGTACGGCCTGGCCTGCGTTTTTTCTCGCGGCAAATATTGCTGCCTGCTTTGCTCTTCCTTCGTACCTAGAAAGCTTGCTTCTCTAGCAGAGTCAATGCTGACTTCCTTCACGTCGACTTCGACTTGGCTAGTTCACTGAAAAACGAAAACCAATAAAGCCATCATTATCTTCAGTCTCGAAGACGACCCATCTCAAAACACGAATCACATCTAGGGCAGTATAATAGAAAACTGTATATTGAAAATTTAAAAAAAAAAGTGATATATTTATTACAGTTTCACCTCTGCCTAAAACTATCGACTAACAAAAATTACTGGTAAATTATTCATGAACAATACATTGATATTGTAGCATTCATATTCAGCTTGTCGACAGAAAGTACTGTTAATACCTAATAAATGTACGTATGAATGTAAGCATGGGTGGGTTTTTGTCTGTGTATAGAAAAATGATAAAAACAAAAAGAGATAGATAGAAATTGTACTGTACAGACATTAATTAATAATTATCATAATAACTATAATAATAATAAATTATATATTTTAATTCTTTTGAAAAAAAAAAGTGATTTTTTATTCGTGCTAGCTATAGGCTCTGGATAGACATGTTCAAACGATAGTATGCGAACGATTACGCGTTTGAAAATCTTGATTTTTCATCCTCATTCTGAACAATTTTTTTTCTTCAATAGATGTTGCGAAGACCGGCATTTGTACTTTGTTTCGCTCGAAAGAGCCAAGAATTGCCGTAAGCGCTCAACAATGTACCAGGAAACGTAAGGCACGTTTTAGGATACAGGCGAACATATAACACTCCGAGTGGCAATGCTTTTGCAACTGATTCCGCCTTCATACCAGAGGAATATGCCTTGGGCAACAAAGATATCTCCCTTAACTCCTTGGCCCTTGCCTATCTGCAAAGTTAACTGCGACATCTGTGACAAAATGTACGGTATATATATGTTGTTTCCTTAGCTAGGTAATAGGAAAAATTCTGCGACGCCTTGTTCATTTTGTTATTTTAAGTACGCTGATAGCCGATCATGGAAAGAGGGTGTTCGGGAGGAGCGGCAATTGGCGGTAACGTTAAGTTTAATCGGTCAAGTTATATTGCTTCAAGAGTTTAGGCCATGACAGGGAACAGATAGGTAGAAGAGGCGCTTTTTGATACATACCACTGCAGAGGTATTCAAGCTGAACAATGTAATTGTTTATAGTGGTCAGCAGCCACATGGCATTTTCGATACCACCACTAGCATTTTCGGTAGGAGGCCGCTACGGTAATGTGGTTCGGAGCTTCGAGTTAATCAATGTACCATGGTAGCTAATAAACTACTAACTCAGGTAATGGCTTTCGAAGGGTTTGATGCTCCTGCATACAGAAATACTCAAAAACTCTCTCTATACAAAGAGTGGTTGTTTGAGTTTAGAATCTTTTCTTTGCTTCATTTCTAATGATTTTTTTCTTTTTTTTTTTTGGGGCATAGTTTAGATGTGTCATTCCTTATCTGTCACGTTTATTCGATACGGCCATCATTCAACGCGATCACATATTTGTTTCGGAACTTAAACTTAGTTATTTTCAAAACAGTCCTTTTTTTTTTATTGCGAAATCAGCTTTTCTAATATTACAATTACAGCGATATTTGTAGGTGACAAATCATAGTAGAAAACAACCGTGTAAATAGACATAGAAATAGAACTAAATGGGATGAAAGCAGACCAAATTCTACAAACAAAAAGTTTGTGGAAATGCTCGAAAAGACCAATCATTGAAGTTCCTCTAGACAACCCAATAACAACTGGGATGCTCCTCTCCATTTTTCTACCGAACACTCAGATGTTCCAAAGGAAACTTCTTAAGTTGTTTTGATGCATCTTCAAAACATTCAAATCTAAATGCTGTTGCGGATCCTCCAGGTGGATTTTTCAACAGGCGCTTGGAGACGGATAATACCATGCATCGTTGATTTCGGGTAAAAAAAAAGGAAGCTTTTAATCCTGGTAGGAATTCGTTAAGCGCGGGAAGATTAAATAATAATTGCCCTTGCTCAAATTTCGATAACAGCGCACTATTATATATATATGTATTCCTATGAGAGTTCTCTCAATTTTTGTCGAATCGCTAAAGATGCATGTAGTCGAGCATTATCGTAGCGGAACAGGGCGTTCTTTCTAACTATTGGGTGCAGTTAATTTCAGTCGAAGGTCAATACTTTTTCGACAACCCAATACATGAAGGCTTCTATGTAAATAATTAAATAAACTTATTTAACCTGTTTAATTGTAGATTCATTCATATCACTAATAACGGAACTCATATTATAAGACATTCTATATCTGAGTTCCTGACCGCGCGTATCTTTTACGGCGAAGAAGAGTTAGTGAAACTCCATAATGTGTAGATACTTCGCCAACTAGTGAAAGGGTTGGCTGGTAATGGTGGTTGTTGTATCAGACCGCACCCTCGCCATTGCTGTATTTGCGGTTGCCAGCCACTGGGATGCCTTCGGGACGCACGGCGGGTTATCTGGGTTCGGGCTGACAGATCGTGGAGCCGGCCAGACCTGCTTTCCAGCTACTGCCTGGTCACTCCTGTGATGACTCTAGAGTATGTTAAGCCTCAGAATGGCAATCGGGGTTGGGGGCGGTAGTGCTGGTCGTGGCCGTGAGAAACTCGCAAGCGAGACAATCCTAGCGACCGCCGCTCGCTCACAACATCCCATCACTTCACCCTATCATTGCATGTTTCCTGGCGTACGTGTAACAGGTTATAAATGTTCCGAGGTTCAGGTAATAAAGATTTTCTTCTTTCCTCGCTTCTCTCACTTCGAGGGTGCTGTCGATCCCGGCTATCCCGTTAGTGGAAATGATACTAGCGTTCGAGTGACGTTGCCGGGTCGGGTCATGGGTTGCTATCGATAGCAACCCGCCTAACCTTTCGGGTATGGCTTCGTAGCCATCACCACTATTCTATTCCTTTATCAGGCGGTGAGGACTGATACCAAAACATTACGCTAACATCACACAGGCTTAGCGCTTGTAACCAGTCACTACTGCTGTCTTACAATTGTACGCATGTCTGGAATGTTGCTTGGTTCTTCATCTAGTTCTTATTCATTCAGCGTTCGGTTCTGCGTGCATCGAGCACGTCTAGAGGGCCAGTAATTAAGTTTTTTGTTTTTTCCGCTACATCTCAAAACAGTCAACTTCCGAATGTTTTGGCTTCAGCATCGTGAGCAGTGATGATGGCGGCAGCAGCAGCAGCAGCAGCAGCAGCTGAAACGACGGTTAGATAGAGCCGCCAGTGTAGCTAACGATTGCGTCGGAGCCTCGCGATTTCGGCCAGACATGCCTCTGGCCGCGAGTTTTGTCACGTTATAGTAATTTCTTATAACAAATATAATTACAGCGTCTTTCTCGGTCAGCGTCGTCAGTGTCGTCTGATTTACCTCGTCTTCACTTGTTGCCAAATGCACATAAGAGGAAGACATTCGACCCGAGCTGAGTGAGCAACTGGGTCTCTATTCTCAATCATGCCCGACGCTAAGCTCATTCGTGTTTGCTCATGTCGTCTCCCAACGCCACTAAGCTGACTAACGTTAGTTGTTAATAGCCGTTATTCTTTTTTATTTGCTAGAGCGAAAACCCAGGTAAAGGCAAGACTACTAGAGACACTGAAGCGAGCTTTCCCTATCATCGCGCGCGCGCGCGCGCGCGCGCGCGCGATAGGGAAAGACGGATCAGGGCTACTAATCGCTCGACGCTGGCCCCACTAACGTTACGGCCACTTGCGAATCATAAGCTTAAGACGGCATAATCGCATCATTTAATGACGATTACCAGCATGGTCGTCAGTGTAGCCGATTCGTTCAAAACGGCAATTTAATTTCGCCATTCGACTTGTGTTTGTCATTAAAGCAGATTGCCAGCGTTTCTGCTAGTGAATTTAAACAGAAGCGTACGCAAGAAGGTAGAGCGAAAACACAGTAGATATCGAGAGTAGATTCGGACCTCCAGTTCTACCATACGATTCAGGGAGCTCTCCGCAACTCAACACTATCCAAACAAAAATCTCGGCTCGCAATTGGCTGGAAAGGGCCAAAAACTGTTCGCGTCACCGTGGAGGATTCGTGTAAGTTGCCCTGTCATCGTGCGCCAAATTGTGTAATTAACTTTAATTTCAAACTAGTTGCGCGCCCATTTACAAGGAAATTTGTTACCGAGCGTTGAAACCGTGAGAGGTAAGACAATTAACAGCTAAATAGATGCTGAATTTTGTAGGATTCCCTTCTAGACTGATTTTTGCGGGAGCTGTACAGCAAACTGGGCTAATACCTGGCCCTTTCTGGGTTTGCTTCGCAGCTTCTATTCATATCTCTTTGACCTTTCGTTGTTATTAAATAACGGGCAGAGATCCTTCGCCACTCTGAACGATAATTACTATAATATTTAATATAATTAAAATATTCGCTTTTCATTACTTGTTACATGGGCAATAGCCGTATAAACGTAAGCAATATTTAGATGTTAACCCCAGTAGAGAAGACCAATAAAGCGAGTTGTACATATCAATGTGCGATGATGGAAGAACCTAAAATGTTCTGTTTGAGGATACCCGTGTTTAGGATGTCGTCTTTGGTTGGACGTAACATGTAGTTTGTGTAATTTAAGTTTTTGCTCCTTGTTTCATTAGGAAATTAGACTGGAACTGGCGAAAGGAAGAAATTATTGCTGCGTTTATAATACTTTTGAGAAAAATAATTTTGAGAATTTTTTAATCGTCGAGTGGTAGTTCCGAGACGACATTTCATCAACAATATTTCTTCTTAGGAAGGGCACTTTGTTTTTCCCTTCCAAATTCCTTGTAACGCCACGGATGAGTCAGTTTTCAGGCTGTTTTGAGATCCAAAAAAAGGTACAAAGAAAAATAGCAAAGGACAGAAATGTGTTTTTAAAATATTCAAATAACGTTTAAACAAGGTTTATGTTAGAATTAGATTAATAAAAAATGTTGCCCCTGAGTTATTTTATGAGCGTGATGTGCGCGTAAATTTTTCAGGGCGTAAAATCTGCAGTTACACGGAACTTGAGCAGTTATGCAGAACATTTAAAAATATTACTCATAAGTTTAAGTTAGCTAGTTGAAGTTAGTGGGATGTTTCAACGTAGCTGATGTTTGTTATACTCGTCTTGTGGTGCGTAGTTTCCAGAGAATCAAGCAAGTTTCCAACTTGGATATTCTGTGAACTCCGTTTCAGTTTTCACGATAGAATGTAAAGCCTCTAGACTGCGATTAGTAGCAAGCCGTGATAAAAAAAAGAAGTTTCAACAAGTATTGACACCGTTTACGGCCGTGAGACAATTCGAATTAGGCCATCTCCTGTAAATTAAATCAAAGATATAGCTTAAATTCGCTTGAACTGGCGTTAACGTCACACAACCAAATTCGGCCCATAACAAACTTCACAAATTTTCTTCAACGAAAATGCGAACCAAAGCCTTAGGTAGTACCTATTAAACTTTCAAAGGTAAATGTCAGTACCATCCAATGATTTGTAAAAATACCAGCCAATTGAACTTATAATCCGATGATTGATCCATATCCATATCAATGTTTCACCGACAAAATTAACCCAAATGATGGCTCATAAGTTATGGCGCTGACGTTGTCCTAAGCCATCAGTCAACGTTTTGAGTTTATGAATCTAACGTACCATATGTAAACAAAATGCAGTTACACTTTAATGCGATACTGACAAAGTGCAGTTGTATGGTTGTTATAAAACATGGGCACCGAGGTAAGTTAGGGAACTGTATCACCTTAAACGCCCCTCTGCGGCCGCGATTTAAAAGTTGGGGAAAGGCGCCCAGGCATTAACGTCTTTCAAACATAAAAGAATATCGGCAACTGCCACCCGCCGAACTGACCGCATCTCCTTAACGTTATAACTGCTGTAGATAGATATGCGAGTTTATACTGCTATTCACATACTTACGAACTTACACAATTAGCAATAGGAAAAATGGAGACGAGCAGCGGGACAAGAGGAAGACGTTCTCGCATAATGCTAATAATTCTTGACTTTCGAGTCTTTTTTTACGTCTACGTATTTTTGTCGTATTAAATGTACCTTATACCACTAAATCCCGCCACTACCAGTTATTGAGGTACGTCAGCAAAGATAATCGCCGATAGTTCGTTTGTTTTTCTCTGAACAGAGACTGCAGCGGCTAAAAACTTGTTCAAACCAAAAAATGTTGTGAGCGTTCGAAAGTAATCTAGAATTAAGTCCTAAAACATTTGATATCATCACAATGCGCAACAGAAATAAAAAGCGCGTATTAATAAAAGTCGCCCGATGTGTCGTGTTCGTGACGAATCCAATGCTCCTTTTCGTTATATATTTCTTAATATACATTCACTAGTGCTGTGATCGATGCGCTAAAGGACACATTTTTCTGTTGGCCAATCTGAGTAGATTTTTCGTTCGACTCCCTACACGATCTTCAAATCTATATGTTATTATTGGGATTTGGCCTGCGTCTGTTCAATGATGCTCATCGAATGCTGCTGTTTCGCCAGGCCGACTAGCCTTAAATTATTCGCGGCCTGCGTCTTCAGCACTTTTGTGCACACGAATCTAAATGACTAAATCTATGGTTCTATTATATCCCCTTGACTAGCTCTTCTCCTGGTCGTCACCGCAGGCTGCTTCTACTACCATGATTTCACTTTTGAAAAGTAAAATCATGCTAGAAATCTAGTCTCAACGATAATATAGGTAATAATGATAATAATGCTTATTATTATGCACGCAACATGCATACACCATCTACCTACAAGAAGAGCTCACTAAGAGAGAAATGGTTTTGGTTAGAGTGGAAAATGACTTTGGACCTATGGGAGTTAAGCGATTTAGGGGAAGGTAGGAGTCGCATAGGATTAATCTGCGCTTTACTAAATTGATGAGATAGGACCCATTGACGTAGCAGCGTTTGGCATCCTATGACATTCATTTACCGTCCCAGCTGTGCGCTCCCGTCCACTTGTCGTCCCTCAAAGCAAGCGACAACAATCTCACCGTCGCCTTCAACCCTTTTACGTCCCGCCTGTAACCACTGGTTCAGAACGACATATATACATTACATATATGTATTCACTATTGTGATATATGTTGCCATTAGTACAGCCAATGTCCGAAGGGGTCAATGGTTTCATCGAATAATACGAAAGGAATACATTGGATACGAGTCTAAAACTTTTCCTGAAGCTTTTCTGAAAATCATATGCATCCTTTCAAGCCAATCACTGGGTTTTGCAACTGTCAAGAACGGGAGAACGTCATTAGGCCGATATAGAATTGAGTACGTTGTTAAAAAACGCTTTCGTTTTCTACTTCGTCAGTCATAACTTGCTGTACATATAGTGCGCATTGTAAAGCATTGGACTGTAATCACCAAAAGCAGAAGTAATCACCAAAATTACGATCCATTGAAGTATTATTTTTAACTTGTCGCTGAAGGGACAACTTTGATTAAGTTGAGAAAATAACTATTCTAGACTAGCACAAAATGGCTACATACATCCCGCAGAGTAGCGTTTGTAGAGGATCTATACTGCACGCTATTGGTTTTTTTTTTGAATTACTATCAACACTGATTGGAAGGTGATTGTTGCAACTCAGAACTTGCTATCATGATCATCAAGTGGATCTTGCCAGTCAGCAGCACAAGTTACCTGAGGAGAACTTCGGCTACCGTTAAAAATTTACCAGATTAGATGTTTATATGGGGGAGTTGGATCAGAGATAGACAATTTTGCTTAAGCTGAGAAAATGACTATTCTAAACTAGCACAAAATGTTGAAGCATACGCTATTTTTCGTCCCACATAGCAGTGCCACCTTGTTCGATGTCGACAATGTTTAACAATGATATTTATAATTTTAGATAATATGGATAATATAGTTTATTTAGACATATGTTTATCTAGCTCAAAGTGCCGTACGTGTTGAAACAATAAACGATGACACCATTCAATTTCAAATACGTTCAAGACAATTAGCTTACATAGAAAGACCTATATAGCATACATATCAATAGTCGCCCTGGTAGATGTACAGCTGGGATCGCGCGCCGCCTCTAATAGGCCACATTAATAACTGTGCTATATTGTGCCTTTTCCAATGTTGTACTGTGGACAGATTAAACATTATCGCGTTGCTGCAGCAGCCACCGTAGGGGACTTAGGGCAACTCGCGTACTACCAGCAGCAGTATCGTCGTGGTGCGCGTCAAAATGGCCCACACCGTGTGCCACTTACTTGACAACCAATATTTATTGCCAATTGGCAATCAACGATAGTCGTAGCCGATAGATGTTTTTAGTCACCGTTGCTACTGCTCACCTAGCGCTCTCGTTTCTCTGTCCTGTTAATGTTTAGCTCCGCCCTGAAGATCATGAAATGCGAAGTGAACCCGCAAAGACTCACCTTACGAACGTGCATACGTGTGTGTATTCAACTGTCTGTTATATTACGGTCTTTCTGTAGGCCGTTTTTGCACGGAACGTGCACGCGTCAGCACCGACATGAACAGGAATTAGTATCGATGAAATTGGATGTGCGAGGCAGCGTCGAATGATCGACGCCGGCAACACCGGCTGCACCAGCGATGGCGATGATGAACGCAAGGAAGATCAAACCCGAACCCGCTCAACAGTGCGCACACAATGGACATCGATGGAGATGGACGAACCGGCATTTGGTCATGCGATGGGACGGCTACCGAAGACGGACATGTTCAGCTCGCTTACACAGCCAGAGATAGGCACAGAACAAATAGGTGCCTAAGAAGGATGCAACGCAGCGCCGCCGCCAGAATCGCCTGTGCAGTTACCACGAATCTCGGTAACAGCAGCAGCATCGCTTAGACGGCCGCAACGACGACCGTACGACCACTACTACCGCTGGTAACACACGACAACAGCGGCGGCGGAGGCTGCGGAATAAAAAATGGCCGCCGGACTCATTGTCGACGACAACCACTGAGACGATGAAGAGCAGCAGACGGCAGCGGCGGCGGCGGCGGCGGCGGCAGAGGCTGACTGTTTGGCCGAGTTAAAGCACCGCCACGCTTGTGGCTCCGGACCAGCAACACTCGCGGCACCTCGCATACGAAGTCGAAAACGAGCACAGGCAGGCCAGAGTTGTTCAGACTGGCCGAAGCAAAGTGGCCAATAAGTTCGGCAAAAAGAGGGGTAAACATGGAAGGGAAAAGAGCGACAAGAGCCTTCTTCGACGTAAGCCCGAGAGCGCCTAAATGAAGAAATGGCCAGCGAAATAAAAGCTAACTACACCTAAATATCTCCCGTTCATCTCTTCTTCGTTGGATGGTCATTCACGTTCGGCGATCGCCGTCATCAACGAGCCATTGGTGGCTGGAGTGATGGCGGCAGCGGCAGCGGCGGAGTAATTTATATTAAATATATAGCTCCGTTTATATTTATGTTTTGTCTTGTTTATATTGTCTGCTAATTGTACTTCGTTTGCTTTTATATTTTTTCATTGGCATTGTTGTTGTTCATTCGTTTTTTCTTTCTTTTCGCCGCTCGCTGTTACTTTATCTCGACGTCCTGATGCAGCCGGAGCCGGCGACGACGACGGCGGCCAGCGTCATTTTCTCTTCCTTGTGGATGATTTCGTCGTGTATTCGGCGCGCTTATTTACCCACTAATTTTCCGATATTGCCCCATCCTCCCCGCATTCGTTCGCTTGCTACCTTCTCTCTCTCTCTGTGTCCGGCCATCCAGTGCTCTACTACGTGAATCTTCGGCTTTTGCCGTTTGGCGTTGGGTGCAAGATTGGTAGCAGCGTGACTATGGCAACAACAGCCACTGCGATCAGCTCGTTGTCTGCTTCCTCTGACGCCGATAGCGCCCGTCGCCTCTCGTCCTTTGGGGAGACCCTCGCGCACCACAACTGCACCGTGGCTGGCCGACGGTATCCGTCTACCAGGTAGGCACCCACTGACGATTTGTGTGCCAATGCTGAAAGCGTGGCCGATCGTATTCTGTAGGCATTTACTTCTATATGCTGTTGTGCCTATACGTCTATGCGTGCGTATCTTTCTCTGGGTGTGTATTTGTTCAGCGCGCATATTTTCTTCGTTTAGCTGTTTTTCACTTGCTGACGCCCGAACGAATCGGGCCTTGGACGCGGGAGAGGCAAGGCACAAATGCTTCTAAATCATTTGCCAACAAATTTGGTCCCATTTTTTTCTATCGAGTTGCGAGCGGAGCTGGCGGAAGCGGCAGTTGCGAGACAGTAGAGCGCATGCGAAAGAGCTGACGCTCCTGTTGTTGTTGTTATTTCCTTTTGAAACAACAACGTCGCCTGCTTACACCGAAGCCTATTGACAGACAACAGCCAATCGTCTGTCCGCGCGTCCGGCTCGCGCTTCTTCTGAACATCACTATGAACGCTCTTTCTGTTCTTCTTTGTTTCCTCTGGGGGCAGCAGCAGCAGCAGCAACAGTCTTTCTTCGTCTGTTGAGACTGCGTCTTGGTCGGGGCGGCGGCGGCCACCACCGCCGCCGTTATCGCTGATTTTTAGTGAAGTGAGCGTTGATAAGCACACTGGAGAGAGAAAAACGCCAAATGGAAACGAAGAGTTCATCGGAAAGAAAAGCCATTCAACGCGTCTACCTAGCCATTGGTTACGGGAATATATATGACAGTCATGATGCTGATAATGATAATTTGACCCTATATATATGTATATGTTCACTGTCAGGTGATGTAATGCCGGCAATATAATATACCCGGACATTTGAACAATGAAGCTGGCGTGGCTTATCGTTTAGGAGGGATTAGACTTAGGCCTGAGCAGCGGTAGTAGCGCCGGATAACACATTTCGTTTTTAAGATTTACTCTTAAGACAACGGATCGAGCCTAAGTCGAAGTACAAGTCAGGCTACACTCAAAGATCCCCTAGAAGATCCCGTAGCACTAACACAAAAGCCTTTCGTTTCTTTGAAGATTCGATATATACCAATCGAGTTGCCATACCCCAGCTAGCTGTAGACGATTCCAGTAGCGGTAAGTGATGTCTTCTAATAAATAAATAGCTAAATCTCTTCTCCGCTCTTCGAAATTATGATTGTAATATTAGAGGATGATAGAGCGTTGAAGACCACATAATTTACAAGCCATTAATTAATTTCACACATTCTGTCCTACGTGAATTGAAATCAAGTTCATTTTCAGCTACGGGACCAGCGAGGTCTACGAGGATGATAAAACGTAAAGCCTGTACAACTCTCTGTTCCATATTGCCCGATCACGCGGATCCCCACCAAATAAACCCATCGACATAATACACGTTACAGCGTCTGTCGCATACAGAAGCAATTGCTTGGACGATTTAGTTATTTTGGCGCCGACTGAAAGCACGCTTTGATAGCGGCGTCAGCATCGAAGCTACTGAGATAAGAGAAAAGCAGCAATGGATACGGATCAACCGCCGTATTTATCCGCACCAGTGTCGTTCTCCGTAATGAGCCAGTTAAGCGATTAGATAAACGTACGAGACAATACCATTATGCGATAATTATGTTTTTTTTTTTTAAACATAACTGTTGCCTCTTTGTTTTTTCTCGTCCCGTGCTTAACGACTTGGCACACTCGAGGTAAATTGATCAAATCTAGCTGGCGACGCATGCCCAAGGGGCGGCTACGTACGTGGCACACAGATGAATCGAAATACAAAATTTCGTTAGCATAGAACTTCATGTGTGTTGGGTAATTGCCCACTGGGTCACGTTTACCGCCTTTCCCCTCAGCTGGTAATAGGTGTACAAGAAGTTTATGGTGGTCCTTTTTGATATATGAATCGACAGGTGACGAAACAATAATGAAGATCTATCTATTCATAAACAACCGTCTCAGTTTCGCTGGCGTGATAAAGATTTTGCGCTACGCACGTATTAACTACATAGATAAATGGTAAAATCGTGAAGTTGTTTTGGCTGATACAGACTCCGATACGACTGCAACAATATCTAGATCTTGCGTATAAAGGTCGTACGCGAAAAGTCTAAAATTACCAGTGTCCTTCCTGCAAGAGGCCCAATTGAGCGCTTGTAAACACACCGAAATCAGCTTGCTCTGCTTCCTAGTATATTTCTTAGAAAATCTGCTGATTTTTTTTTCGATACAGATTACCTTTCAGTAAATGAAAATTCGTCGGTCCTGCAATCGACCCTGCGGATGCAACTTACTCCGTACAATCACCTTTAAGAACTTCAGCGCATGTGAACGAGGCCGCAACTTAAGGGTTTGCTTATTGTGTTTCATTATACGGCAGAGTAGTACAATATTGTATTAATTGACGCTTAACTTGTACGTAATTCCACAAGACATCTATATAAAGCTGGTCAGATCACCTCATGTTTGGGTATGGGCATTAAGATAATATCCGTAGAAAGAGTAACGGTGCTAATGGTCTTACCGCTTTCGTCATTATTTTCCCTTTCGAGTCTCCTAAAGCCGATATTCCCATAATGAACACTAATGTCTATTGTACGGTATAGAACAATTTGGGAGGTGCGATAACATTTACTGAGCGTTCCCTCCCTCCCTCCCTCCCTCCCTCCCTCCCTCCCTCTGTCTCTCACTCGTTCTCTCACTTCTATTAAACAGAATCTTTGCTCATAGAGTTGCCATTTACGAAATAAGGTTCGGCTTGGTACGTAGATTCAAACATGGAACACTTCACTTGGCCAGGATAACACTGTTCACTTTAACGTGACGGGACAGAATTCTACTATTGATTCTACAGTTCTAGAAAGAAATAAAAACCTAGACACCGTCATTAGCAGTGACGAGCTGAGCGTTCGTCAGGCCCACAAGGCCTGATGCGCATACAAAGGGGAAATCGGCGTTAAAACCATTAAAATTACAATTTAATCAATCTGTCAATATAAACTATGAAAAGTAATTGTTTTCAATGTTTCCATTGACAGAAAGCGTTGGAAATTGCTAGGTTAACTGAAAACAGTAATCGTTCCGCGTATAAAACGGGTGGCGATGACGATGTCTACTGCAGCAGTAACGGTAACTTATTTATGTGTCAAGTTACTCATTGTTTTACGCTGAGACATCAATCTCTACCCTCCTGGTGTTTCAACGTACCTAATGTTGTGATTTGTCTTTTGATTTTATTGTGCTTTTTGTGCGTTGCGCGTCGACTCCTTTTTTCTCCTGAGAGGCGCTCTAATGCTGCCGGAACAATTTGAATGTACTACACGCTAGCTCTGTGCCGATCGAGCGTAGAGTCTCCTCGTCAGCGACTCCTTTCTTCTGGTCGCATGCACAGCAGACAGGGCGATGTCGAACCGGACGAGCTGATCGCGTGCAGATCTGACATGCGGAAGCCACCACCACTGTCACCAGGATCAATCGCTGTCCTGCTTCCATTGCAGCGGCTTCCGTTGTTTGCTAGCCCCGTCGCTTCGGTAATAGTTCTGTCCTAGCACTTTAATGCTGGGCGGTCGTGAGGAACAGGTCCTTGTGATTGTCCCTATGCTAGTGAGAACATCTGTAGAAGCTTCGTATACGTCTGCTCATTCGTATGGGTGTATGTGATGGTTTGTGTACGTTTGCACATTCGAATATAGCGTGCATGCCCGCTTGGGATCGATACGCTATTGCCGCGGTTGATTTCATCTCATTCCGTGGCGCGAAATACACAGAAACTGTAATTAGATGTCAATTTGTAATTAATATGGACGGACAAACTAATAGGATGGATAAAGCGCGGTCCATGTTGCGACGAACCAATGACAGTTGTCATTGATTTTTCGACGATGTTATGAAGCGGCCCGTTCGAGCGAAAAACAGAAAACCCTGCACAAAATATCTGGTGAGGTAAATGAACGCGCACTAAACGGCGGACTGATTGGTAAAATGAGCAAGGTGGGCGATGTATCACTCTTTCATTCGAGAACGAAGATAGAACAGAAGACAACATAACAGATTGAATAGCCTGAACTCGAGCTAATGCGAAAAGATGACAAATAATCAATGAGTAAAATGTAGCATCGAAGATGGCGACCACAAAATGTCGACCTATCCAACGAGCGATTGATCAGGAAGGGAAACAGCAATTTCGTCTTGTGATCAAATAGCTGAAAAAAAGGCCGTGCAGAACAAAGTATGTCCTTAGGAGCTAAACTATTTTGCGCTCTTGGGAAGTGCCAATAGCTGCATATGTATAGCAATGAAACTAAAAACGACAACTAGTGGTTGGGGGAGGGGGAGTGGGGAGGGGGAGTGGGGAGGGAGGGGGGGGGGACACATAATGTTCAGTCATGTGATTTTTACCACGACGTCTAGGTCTTTATCGATCGTTCATAGCGGCTGCCCATTGGGGCAGAATGTTTACTAAAACACCATATTTAACGATTAATATGGTTATCTTGTACATTGATTACCTGTCAGGTAATCCTATCTGTCATATAGATACGCTTTAATTAACCATCTTCTAGAATTGGTTATTTATTAGAAGCTTAGGGTTCTGCTATAGTTTTCGCGTCTGCTACTTCTCAGATTGAGTCAGTGTAAATAGCGGTACATCTTTCATTTTTTTCCCATCGATTCCCAGTGCACTTCACCGTGGTAGCGTTCGAATAGGTTTTCAGGTGATCTGTGTATTGCCGCGAAATGACTTCAGTACCGTCGGCGCGTTGAATTATTGTTACCCTATGCACAAACGTTCTAGAATAATATGAACTTCCCTTCAACAGATAATCATATAAAAGGTAGCTAATGATTGCTGATGAACCTATTAATTTCGACCTTTTTTTTATGTTTTCTCTATTCTGTTGCCACATCTGCTTATCTGAACCGTATGAATGAACAATGCAGATGACGACGTAGGTAATCATAACTCAAATTGAAAGTTGTGCTATCGTCCGGATGCTGTATGATCATGAAGGGTCTAGGCTTTCAAAGCGAGGGTCAAAGAAGTTCGGCTACATTTGTTCCTACAAAACCGCTGAAGCAGCGTCAGCATCACAAAGCCTTTGTCTAATTTATATTACCGTAAATAGACATGCGATCTTCACTGCATGAACTTCGTCGCCATGCCATCAACAATACGACGGGCGTCTTCGCTCTGAATTCGAGTAGGTTGAAAATAAGGCTATACATCCTGCCTAGAATTACATCTTTTGGCATAATACACTCTTGTTCTTTTGCTTTTTTATTCTTCAGTTTCAATGTTTGCAAAACGATTGTTCCTCTGTTATATGTGTAATGTAGCAGGCATCAAGTGCGCGCACTGTTGTATTTCGACTTAGTAAAATTATTAATCTTGAAACGATCCAAGTCACTATAAACACGCTCGCTGAATCCGCGGGGGTGGAGGAGGCTGACGAGGTCAGATCAGTTGACGCCGGCCGCCGACGTAATAACGTAACTAATCGAGCTGCCACCTACGCCACTCACGGCATTGGAAGAAGAGCCATGACAAGGGAACAGGTAAACAATGACGAAAAAGGGGCACCTTGATACAAACACTAGAACACAAATACGGAGCTACACAATCCGCTTGGCGTTCGGGTATCAAACGAATAGGTTCTAACAAAGCGGAGTATCTGTTGTTTTCTGATAGATTGTTAGCCATAAAGACACACGGACGCACAAATGGCTGTAATTACTTGGGTGGCAAAGAAATAGCTTGAGTTAAAATTGAATACGTTTCTCTGCTTATTTAATTGGCGCCTTGTTTTGCGGCAGCTTTACGATTCTAGCTTAATATCTGTTTGGTTCAATTGATGGCCATTAAAATGTATTCTCAACGTTACATTTTTACCGGTACCAGATTACGCCTTGTCTATGATAAGGTAGATTACAAGAACACAGACTAGACTCGAGACTAGATCAGTCCTTAGAGAGGCACTATGGGTATTAGCATATGCATGCCTAGGTCTAGTTGGACAGAAGGACTATAAAACCTGTGTTGGCTGGCTAGACATAGGCATTGATCCTATCAAAAATAACTTTTATCATTTTCTACTAAATGTACGCATCGTAGAATTTAACTTGTTTTAACTGCATGTAGCGGAATGTAACATGTCTTAGAGGTTTCATCGAAACGGCCCTACTTGCGATAATCACAAATCCGTCAACGATAACGATCAATTACCGACGTTATTTCTGCTAGGGATACCTGCTAAAGCTTAGTCAGCGGCCCAATATGCTCCTTTTGTTCAAATCAGATACATCTCTTCTTTTATCGATTAATCCTAGTTGGTCAATTGAGTGCTGCCCTTTTCCTCGTTAAAGCCTTTTGAAGAAAAGTTCGGCTCAGCAAGGGATAGGCGAACGGATCAAATGCTGAGGTTTTTCAAAACACCGTTTTCATCATATTTCTTAGCGTTAAATGTGTGCTCATGCGGTTTGTTAAGCATCGGCCTGTGCCCCGTGGTTGCTAAGCATTGCTACAAGCCCTACGCACTACGGCCGCCGAGCGTAAATGTTTACGATGGCTGCTATTGGGTTGAAAGCGTTCACCTAGAATAGCGCGCAATTGTAATTTAAAATAGAGTGGTAGGCCCAAGAACGAATTGCTCCGCCACAGGAAAGGGTGCCAAAGCAAAACTAGCGTTGATTGCCAAATGCGAATGATTGCGCCCCCATTTTGTTGGAGGTTTTTGGTCGTCGTTTGCAGCATCGTCGTTCATAGCGTTGGCTGCGCTGAGTTCATACGTTGTGAAGCGGCGGAGTGCTAGTCTCTGATAAATACACATTCGCATATATATGCATTCTTCGTTCCTGTTCGATAGGTCTGCTGTGTCCGTTTATCTGTTATGCGGTGATGGTGGTCGATTATGCGGCACCCACGGCGGACATGGGGCGAATTCATTCGGCTCGACTTTCGTTGTCGTTGATTCGTCGCTCTCTGCCGCCTGATGATCAAACAAACGAAGTCGAAGAGAGGGTTGAGCGCCAAATATGAAAATCTGCAACGTTAGGAAGGCGCCCAGGACTTCGCTCAGGTCATTACCATGACACTGAGTAGAAGTAAGGCAGGACAGACTGGTCTTCTACTCAAGTCGAAATGAGGAGGAGGACAAGGCGACAGAAAAAAGCAACTGTGTAATCGGCAAAAGAATAAGGATAAAAGGCCAAAGCAGAAAAGCGACGGAGGAGGGCCGCTGGTAACCGTTAATCGCCTACAGATAGGTCAGTGGCTGGCCATTTCAAAGGCCTTGGTACGCATAGACAGGAGTCAACTAGCGTCGATAGTTGAAAAAAGATGCGGGCATGATGAAGTCTCTTTTCAATGAGAAAAGGAAAAAGGAAATCTTTTTTTCC